>NW_015652302.1:169149-186686 GCF_001515625.1 Sinocyclocheilus rhinocerous | reverse complement strand
TATGATTCTCCAAAAACAAAAACTTTATTCATACAAACTTATTTCAGTCAACACACTCGATCACACATCACGATGATGCACTGTCTCTCTCTCCGTATCTGGGTGACATGACTGTGCATGAATTGTGGTATAACTTTTGTGTCCGTGGTTAAAACAAGATGTTCATTTTTTCTCCGCCATCTTGATTGATGCTTATAATGAAATTGTGGTGTGCCTCATGGCAGGCGTGGCGTATATGGGCTTACATTTCTGCCACAATTTTGCGCGCACAAAAGTGCATTTTGCACGTGGTCTGCACACATCCAAAAACGTATTTTAAATGCAAAATTGATTTTGCGGTTCTGTCAAAATGTAACTTTAATATATAAAAATACACACAAAAAGAATGAGTTATTGGGAATTTACCCCTTTAAAATATGCAAATTAGGCGTCATCTTATTAAATATGCAACTATATGTCTGCAGAAAGTGTTTAGTTTAATTCGATGTAGTGAAAAATCTCAAATGAAAACTGAAATAAAAAACTAATGCAACATAGATGTATTTTTTTTTAAAACGTACGAAAAAATGGATCGACACACGACTTGGCCTAAACTTTAAATAAAAGCTGAAAGTAAAAAATAAAAACGAATTCAAATTATAAAAACTATAATTGTATCTCAGTGATAATAAATGATTATTATTATATTTTTAATAATAATATTGTCATTACATTTTGTGTCTAACGATGTGGACCAATTGCATTTAGGCTAATAGCTATATGAGCAAAATGTCAGTTGGTAATGATTGTCAGTCCTAAAAAAAATAGTTTATCAGTTATAGGATCGATTATAATATTATAATACTATTTATGTAATAATAATATTACAAATAATATTTAGAATATTTTATTCTAAGAATAACATTTATTCTTCAATAATTTCCTCTCAGTTTGATAGAAGTTGGGTAATACTGAAAACAAAATATTTTTAAACCCAATCATAAAATTCACAATTTACGTTTATACCTCAAAATCAAACCATGCTCTCTCACACACTTTTTCTCTGACACACTTTGTTCTGTTGCTCATGTGGCACTCTGTAAAGTTCATTCATTTCCCCTAATGTTTTTCCCGCTGTGCCTCTGAGTTAAATGAGGTCAGCCCTGTATGGGGTTCACTGATCAAGGGCCACATTTGACCCTGATGTCTACAGCTCTCTGATGTAAAGAATATGAATGAGTCAGGTCCCTCTCTCTCTCTGGCATCAGGCCAGAGTTTGTGCGTATCATCTCTGCAGGACATCAACCTTTCCATTCGGCCTCACTGTTACAATAACATCCCGGAAAATTAAACATTCTATGCAAATACGCCTTCATTTTATTACAGCAGATAAACATAATGGCCAGGAATGACAGTCTTTGGACATAACTTTTATTAAAACTGAGAACGAGTGGATGATTTATAACAATTACTGCTTGGTGAATTTTTACTAAATATTAAAAAATTAACTAATACACATAGACAAAAACATAGCAAGATTTGTTTGATAAGGTCAAATAGTTTGGCATCTCTGTAAAAACCCTGGCTCAGTTTTCTTATTTTAAAATAAGCTGTACAATCATGAAGCAAAATTAAATTTCATCTTCTTTCTTTTTTTCTATTTTTATCGTTTCCTGACAGATCCACTCTTCTTATCCTCCGATTTCTGCTTTTTGACATCTTTCTTTCCCTTTGCTCCCAGATTCTCATAAACGTCTTCATTTTTTCTGAAAAAAGGGGGAAAAAATCAGTATAACTGATTAGTCACTAACTTATAGCAGTCATCATAACCATCCCAACTTCTAGAGAAACAAAGGAGTGAATGAGAAGTCCACTGCAATGCTTGGATTTAAATGCCGTTAGACTTCATTATGCAGAAGTTGTTATGATTATACTTAGTTGTTTTAATAAGTTCTCATTTTATTTGCAATCTACAACATTTTGTTTTGTCAGCAGCTTGAGCTATTAACTGACCCAAACCACAAAAACGTGAGAGAGAGGCTTGCCAACGATTGTCCAATAAGCCAATGATTAGTTCAACTCTTTCTCTTTCAATTGGACATTGCACAATGGTTCTAAGGCTTCCAAAAAGCTTGTGTAAGCAGTTGGCCGTGTGCCTGAGAGATCTTTGAACCGCCTACAAAACTGGTCATCGGTTCGAGGAAGATAAGGGGACGTAAGAGGAATGTTTCTGGATGGTTGTGGGAGTATTTGGGGATGCACTACAAGCAGAAGTCTACTTACTTTGCAGAGGCTTTGCGACTGGCCTTCTGGTGTTTAGACTGAATTGAGAGGTTTCCATATTCGGTTTCTGTTTCCTGTAACAGAAAGATAAAAAAAAAATCAATAACAATACTAAGTACAACAGATGGGAGACACAGAAAACTAGATATCAGTCTTATCTTCCTTTTTTACAGTGTTGACTTTGATAAGATATTGCATGGGAACCGTTTTGAGGGCAAATGGATATACTACTGTTGAAAAGTTTGGGGTCATTAAATTTGTTTAATATTTTCAAAAGAGGTGCTTATGCTCACCAAATGTTTGGAAGTTTCACCATGACCACTCCAAAAATGGCTGACATTAAATTAGTGATCAAATGTAACACTTATGGCAATATGATAATATTTTGTAATGATCATTTAATCTGACATATTTTTTAACTGTCATAAATGAACATCTCAGGAAAATGTTATGGGGTTTCAAATCAAAATGTGACTTTCTGTTATGAAACAGGATGTTGATTTCATACATGTCCACTGTAGAGGACACCAGGACTAAAAGCATATATACTACTGTTGAAAAGTTTGGGGTCATTAAATTTGTTTAATATTTTCAAAAGAGGTGCTTATGCTCACCAAATGTTTGGAAGTTTCACCATGACCACTCCAAAAATGGCTGACATTAAATTAGTGATCAAATGTAACACTTATGGCAATATGATAATATTTTGTAATGATCATTTAATCTGACATATTTTTTAACTGTCATAAATGAACATCTCAGGAAAATGTTATGGGGTTTCAAATCAAAATGTGACTTTCTGTTATGAAACAGGATGTTGATTTCATACATGTCCACTGTAGAGGACACCAGGACTAAAAGCATGTTTATTACGCATTTTGGGAGACACAACAAATGAATAGGGAAAGACATTTTATTTAAATATTCCTATGAAATATTAGATATTATTATGAAAATCTTGGCAATTATTACTCCCATTATTACACATATCTTTTCATTACATATTGCCCCAAGAACACATTAATATGCAAATTAGATACAGTTTATAGATGCATTGTATATAAAGGGAAAACCCATTTATGGCCATTTTATACACATACTGCATAAAGAAAAATGGTATATCAAATCATTCTGTTATATCTTTCATAACATAGTTGAGAATCATCTTTATACAATGTTTGGTATGAAAAAAATCCTGAAACCTAAAAAAATGTTGGTGATTAAATAAAAATCAATTGTTTTTGCCTATGCCTATAAAATAATTTTTTTTTTTTTTTTTTGAGTCCAGTTGTCTTCTACAGAGAACATAGCATAACATGAATAAAATATATATATTTTTTAAATTGTTATCTTTTTTTTTTTAATTTCTTATGCTCTAAAGTAAACAATGTAATGACATGAAAAAATACTATATTCACAAAATGTTTTTTTTTTCCGGGTCTCAGGAGGCTTATATATTTTAAAATGTAATGTATTCCTGTGATGGCAAAGCTGAATTTTCAACAGCTGTTACTCTAGCCTTCAGTGTCACATGATCCTTCAGAAATCATTCAAATTATGCTGATTTGGTGCTCAAGACTCATTTCTTATCAATGCTGAAATCAATTGAGCTGCTTAATATTTTTGTGGAAACTGTGATACATTTTTCTTCCAGGATCCTTTGATAAATAGAAAATTCAAAAGAACAGCATTTGCTTGAAATAGATAGCTTTTGTAACTTTATAGAGATGTATTAACTTTTTTTTGTGCTAAATATCAGTATTAATTCTTTTAAATACTGTATCTTACTGACCCCAAACCAAATACTGGCTTAATTTCCTTTTATTCCCTTTATTGCATTTCAAAAACCTCTCACCATGATCCTCAGCCATGTTCTTACCATGACAGCCCTTCGTGTGACCTTCGTCGACTCTATATACTGTAGCACAGCCAAGTAGATGAACTTGTACTGTGCTTCGGTTTGCACCATGCCAGACCGCTGGTCTCTAACCATCTGAATACACTTCTGGATGTCGATGTCACAGTCCAGACCTGACAAAGACAACATCTTTAGAATCATTTGCAAAAGCTGCGACCATGTTTCATCCAGGATCTAGAATGAAGTACCACCCAGAGGTGTTCATGTGAAATGTGGTTGCAATAACTAAGAATAAGCCTATTATAAGATTATAAGACTAACTGTATTGATTTGTGTAAAAATATCTGGACCATTTAGAAGGGAAGCCTGAGGACATTCACAGGTTATAATGCTTTAATCAATGTGATTGCACTGCATTAACCCTAAGTTGCAATAAAAATGATCAACTATAATGAGTCTCTAATGTGTGATTTTTCATGTCCTGATCTAAAATGAGTTTTGCTATGGTAACGTTCATTAATGTTTCGAGATAAAGATGAAAATTGAAACAGTAGTGACCCTTTCAAGAATGTTTTTGAGCTTAAATAAAATTGTAAACCTCTCATTAAGAGCTGGGATTAATTAAAAACTAGATTTCACAGGATTCCAGAGGTTTGAGTAAAAACTACCTAAATACACAAATTTTTCCACTGAGTTGAGAATTTATGCAATTAGCAGACACTTTTACTGCATTCAGTGTATTTGTGGAATGAGTTCATCAGTTCTCTGGGAATCAAACCTATGGCCTTTCATGTGACGTTGCCAAAGAATGGTACCATGAAGGTATTACCAGGACAATCCCTGAGGTTTTAAGTGCTTTTCTAAAAGGGCACAATGGCTAATATCTTGCTTCAGCTAGAGACTGAACCAGACACCAGGCTGTTGACTTTTTAAAGCTGATCTTTTTTTTCATAGTAAAAGTAAGAAAACCTCAACACAGAGTGATATAAACTCACCTTTAGCATCAATGTTATCTATAAGCATGTCGATTACCACAATGGTTCCTGTTCGCCCAATACCAGCACTGCCAAAACACATTAAACAACAAATAACTGAAGATATCTCTTCAAGCTTGCAGAGGTCATGAGACACTGAATTTCCCACAGCACATGTTAATACTAAAGAGTAAACAAACTATTAATTTAAAGGTTTAGAGTGGGGAGTATGGGATCATGAAAAGTTCAAGCATGTACTGTGATTAAGAAATGCTAAGTGGTGTGACTACTGCCTAAACCTCCCTGCCTAAGACCGCCAGCGTGTATTACATTTCATGCCAAGATATGAAATGTACTACACTGTTCTCTTATTTATATATACACATCTGAATATTCTTGACATTAAACTAACTAAAAACTGCATATAGGGATAGTTCACCCAAAAATTCTGTCATTAATTACTCACCCTCATGTCATTCCAAACCCATAAGCCCTTTGTTCATCTTTGAAACCCAAATTAAGATAAATTAAGACATTGATGAAATCTGAGAGCTTTCTGACCCTGCATAGACAGCAATGCAACTACCATGCTCAAGGCCCAGAAAGGTAGTAAGGACATTGTTGACATCAGTGGTTCAACCGTAATGTTATGAAGCTAGGAGAATACTTTTGTGTGCAAAGAAAACAAAAATTACAACTTTATTCAACAACTTCTCCTCTTCCGTGTCAGTCTTTGTCGCTTGTTCATGAGAGTACTTTCTTTGCCCACAAAAAGTATTCCCGAAGCTTTATAACATTACGGTTGAACCACTGATGTCCCGTGGACTATTTTAATGATGTCCTTACTGCCTTTCTGGGCCTTGAACATGTCAGTTGCGTTGTGGTCTATGCAGGGTCAGAAAGCTCTCGGATTTAATTAAAAATCAATGTGTTAATCTAACCAGTTCACTACAAAAAACAAAAACAAAAAAAAAGGCTTTTCCCAAAGATGTTTTGTGAGAAACGCAAAATAAGTGGCATTTAAACCAGCATCAGTGTTCAATGCTGCCTATAAAATGTCAAGAATATTCAGATGTATATTTTATGGACATCTGAAATAGCATGAAATAGAATGTTTTGTGCTCATGAAGCCCCCAAGTGGTAGATTAAGCTATAAGAGGCTCTGTTGTGAGTAAGTACCTGCAGTGGATGATCATAGGTCCAGTCGAAGACAGTTCGTGCTGTTTGACGTTGACCTGCTCCAGAAAGCTAAGCACTCCACCAGGCTCTTGTGGCACGCCATGATCCGGCCAGCTCAAATATTGGTAGTGCCAAATGGTGCGAGCTGGCTCTTTCTGAAATCAGAAAAGTAAAGAGATTTCTGATTTAAGAAACATTTTACTTATATTTTTAATAAAAAAAAATACTACAGCCAGCATAATGATCTTAGTGAAAAGATGTAATTAAAATGAACATAAATAGTTTTTTGTACATAAGGCACGTGTTCATGAAAAACTCCATCAAAAAACGCATTTGAAAATGAATATAAATGTCCAAAAAATGTTTTAATATTTTAAGGCACACGTCTTAATTTTACTTTATTTATTTATTTATTTATAGTTCTAAAATTTGTCAAAATCCTAAAATTGAAGTCTTAAAGTGGTCTCACTTTTTGACTTTTGATCTAACTACTGTATAATGAAACTGTGTTTGTTAATACCAGAAAGGCCACATTTTAAAGACACAATACTGTGTTCTCATGATACTGTTTTGTCAAGGCAAAGGTATAAAGTGCATTGAAAGAGAATGAGATATAGGGACAGAATCTGGGCCGCAAGTGCTGTATGCAGAAATGTGGTGTGTGCTAGTGTGAATGTTTGCACAAAGGTATTGAAAAGACTGTTTTCTTACCCGGTGTGGTGCTGTGAGCTCCATCACTCTGACCTTATAATCAGCGGCATCCTTCTCACTCAGTAACGTCACCACATATCTGCCTGCTTCCTTTGACTCTCCTTCAGTAGTAGGCCAGTATGGCACACACTTATTCTGCAGAGGGCGCATGTAACAAGAAAAGGAACTGTATATTTTTAGACCTTGAAATGCTGCATTTGCAGTCGAAACATTTTCTACGTTTTTGACTGCAAGGCTATAATAGTAAGTGCATTTAATAATAATAAAAGATAATAACACTAAATAAAAAACAGAATGAATTATAAATGGGAAGAATGTTAACAATTACTAACCCGTCCTTTCTCAACCTCCCTTGTTGTCATGACGATTACTCGTGACTTTTCTTGCCATACCATTTGCCAGAAATCGTTTACAGTTGTTGCGAGGCAGCCTTGACAAGCAATGTAAACTTTCTGGTAATTAATATCCATTAATTTGTTCTGTGAACACAGACATATAGAAAGAGAGAGGAGGATGGAAAAGAGAGGGTTTAACGAAAGAATTTTACAGATTTATGATTATGGTGTGATTTATGTTGTGGACGTACTACAATGTAGTTGGCATTGATGTAATCAGAGCCGACAACATTGGGATCTGCGTTTTGCAGGGTAACCCTAGTGTCATCAACTGAAAAGAGAAGAAATTTGAATATTTATTATAAAAACTGTCAGAATGTATGCAACTTATCACTATTAAACATATTTCATTTATATATTTTTCAAAGAAATACTGTATTGTGACCAGATTAATTTCTCACAGGGAAGGATGTTCTTGTATCTGTTTTTGCTTTTGTTTTCTGGTCTCATTCCTTCATCTCTGCTCTTCGTTACCTTAGTTTCCAACTTCTGCAGCGCCTGCAAGCAGAAAAACAGATTTATAGATCAGAAATAGCACAGACAGTGAGAGAAATTAAGATAGAGAGTACACGTGACCACATCCTGCTTGTTGAGAGTAGCTCTGAACGACCGTTTGGCTCCTGTGGTCTAACCTTACTACGACCAGAGAGCCTCCAATTTTAGCAACAGTTGAGCAAATTCTTTTTACCAACCTGTACCAAGTGTTAGAAGTACAAAAATGGCTGTAAAAATGCATGAATTGTCTTTAATCAGACTCATAAGCTCATGTAAATGATGTGAAAAAACTTGATGGTTATAAAACATATGCCAGCAACTTTATCTCGTTTTGCCATTTATGTAAAAAAAAAAAAAAAAAGTAAAAACTCAAAATGTAAAAAATAAATAAATAAATCCAAATAATAGACCGATGAGTTTTGTAAAAATCGACGCGTTTCAGAAAGGCGGGGCATAGAGGAGAAACAATAATGTACAGTATGTGAAAAATAATTTGTTTTTTTAACCTTAAACCGCATAAACACATTTCATTACACCAAATACACAAAATAATGTTCTTTTTAGCAACATCATATGACCCCTTTAAGATCTGAACTGCCTTGGATGAACAAAGTGGGCTAAAGGCAAAAATGAATTATGCTGAGTGGGAAATACAGCCTCTGTTGTGGCCTAACAGACTAGGGTGTGAACGTATTAACTCCAGCCCGCGAACCCAAAACTACCACACAATCTTTTTTGTGTGGGAATGAAACTTTTTTTTACTCACTAATCTGCAGAATTTAATTTAATTTAATTTAATTTAATTTAATTTAATTTAATTTAATTTAATTTAATTTAATTACTTATTTATTTATTTATTTTCTGTTTTTGTAATTGTGGTTTCCTTCTAGGCAAGCCAATACTCATGTTGGTTCAATAATGGTTCAATGTATCATCATTAAAATCTGACAAAATAAAAAAATCTGACAAAAAACGGTATCATAAATATAATTTGTTTAGCCCAAATCACATTTAAAAAGTTTGTTTTTCAGGCTTGTCCATAGTATAAAACATTTTCTTTTAAATGAAAAGCAGGAATTCCATATCAATATATTTCAATTAATTTTCTTTTGAGTACCATTACTGCAATATTTTCAAAACAGCTATTTTCAAAATAAATCCCACAATGAGTTAATAAAACGTAGCCGTGCTTCTAATGGATGAAGAACTTGTGATTCATCTACAGCAGGTGGGGAATAACCTTTAAACATGCCACTCACATCAAACTCTTCCCAGAACCCAGCTTTTATCTTTTTATCGGCCCCGTCCATGTTATCTGAGGTCTGGTCGAGCTGCTTTACTCTGCTCTGAATATCAGCTGCGTTCAACCTTGTGGAGTAATAAGGCTGAAGAAAAAGGTAGACACCAAAACAAATGAAAACAGGGAGAAGAGCAAGACATCAACATAAACAGACATAAAAATGTGTAGGAGACAGACAACACAAAGGAGGAGAGAGACAGACAGAAAGGGCGAAGATTAATCACAACTTTAAAGGTGCTTCCCACAGTTCTTTAAGATGTGCCATTTTGTCACACTAAGTAAAAAACTCAATTTCACAAATATTTTCCAGTCGAATCTCTTTATCTCAGCAGAACAGATGCTCTTAAGTCAAAGCCAACATTTAGCCACTATAAAAGTAATAGCAGATATAACAGTAACTTTATTAACAATTCGGTTTTCTTACAACATTTTTAAAGGGTTTTAGATTGAAACACTTTAGCTCAATATCTCAAAATGTATAAGCTAATGTGATCAAACCTAACAGTCAGTTTTCACAGTGCTGCGGTTAATACCAGAAGCTGATTAGCTGCTAGTGCTTTTGTTGCACATCTTGCTTGACATTTAAGACATAAATTTATGTTGGTATGAAAAAAAAAACCTCTGATTACAAATGTTCTTTACCTGTTTGAGGAAAACCATTGTCCCAGACAATTCCTCAATACCAGTGCGTTTGAAATGCTCCACAAGGTCTGCCAAAGTGTCAAAAACCTCTTTACCACCTACTGTGTAACGGTCATTCTGAAAATAAACAGGCATAAGAAATGAAAAGTTAATCAGTCAGTTGGATTCATACACAACGGTAACATGGGGTTCACTGGCACCTTAACTGGATGCCAAAATGGACCTCCAAATAATACTATATTATTAAAACAGAAACACAAGGCTGTGAGAAAGCATATTATACTTTTTGTTTTACTCATAAATGTCACTTCCTTTGAGATTACTGCATTTACTTTTGACCAACATGCCAAGGTTTTTTAATTGGATATATCTAATTTTAAGTCAGTTCCTCTTAAGTTCACACAAGCCTTGTTCATCACATTAACTATGGCTGTGCAGAAAATGTCGAAAATCCTTTTTATGAATAGGTTTGCTTGAAAATTTGCTTATGCTATCCTTATCAAAATGTAATACATAAATGGACACGCGGATTTTACTTTAATAGTACAACCTGTGAGAATGCGCATTAAACTTTAAATAACATCACCAAAATGGCAGCACAAAAGCTTTCTGTGTCTTTAAATCAGGTTAACAGAAGCTGTCCACAGGTGAGAGCTTACATTTTCTTAGATAAAATAGGATTCACATAGGCTGATTTAAAAAGTTTTAGGCCTTAACAGAATTGTTTGGTTCTCTGAGCTGATTAGAACCGTCCTCACAGAACACAGTTTGTTAATCTGCTCAGAGGGGAACAACGCAACGACAGAGTTGTGTGCGCTTTGAACCTCACTAAAGCACATACGCACACGCACATACCAGTGGAATAAATAAACAATTGACAGGCAGTGCGTTGACCTGATTTTCCCTTGGTCATAATCATCTACCATTCATCTGAACAGCTCAACAATAGCGCTTATTTAGAGACCAGAGCGGAGCATGACCACCCCCGCTGCCATTTGCACACACTTGTACACACACACTCCAGTGGCGTTTTCCAGGTAAGCACAAGCGTGTGAATCAATGTCATACTGTGTGTACTGATTTAAAAGCTTTACTCTGCATATCTTTAAGTATGTCAAACTTGTTTATGTGTATGTATGTCAAACTGTGTGAATGTGTACAAATGTCATACTGTGTGTGTATGTGTATATATGTCAGACTGCAAATATATTTCCATAAGAAAGTTTTTTTTTTAACTTAATTTTTGTTATTTGCTAAATGTATAAAAACATTCAAAGCATGATAATTCTGTCATAATTTAGTCACCCTCAAGTCTTGAAACACAAAAAACGATATTTTAAAGAGTGTGGGTAACCAAACAGTTGTTGATCTGCACTGACTAGCACAGTATACGGACTGTTTGGTTGCCAACATTCTTTAAAATATCATATTTTGTAACAAATTCATAAAGGGTTGGAACAACTAATGATGACAGAATTTTCATTGTTGCGTGAACTGTCCATTTAAATACTGTGTCATTGATCAAGTTGCTAAGATCTACATTATTAACAACTAAATCCATTATTCACTGCAATATTTTAGCATTTTAATGAGCAATTTATGATACATAATATATGATATATAATATGTATGTATACACAATCAGCATGAATCCTACAGTATATATTTTGTGATGACTTTGTATTGATAAGGGACAACACACACAAAAAAATGTTTTTAAAAGCTAAAAAAAAACATTTACTGAAAAAAATTCAGAACATAGAAAAATACTAGAGCTATTTAAAACAAATTAGCCATTTATGTTGTTATTAGTGTGTAATCTAGTATTGCTCATCTTCAGTTGCATATCCGT
The DNA here is from genome assembly GCF_001515625.1 of Sinocyclocheilus rhinocerous. Classification (NCBI taxonomy): domain Eukaryota; kingdom Metazoa; phylum Chordata; class Actinopteri; order Cypriniformes; family Cyprinidae; genus Sinocyclocheilus; species Sinocyclocheilus rhinocerous. Next base: position 175,018 of record NW_015652302.1, on the reverse strand, counting down.
TTAATGCCTTTACACAAATGATAAGGATTTTTGCATTACTTGAAGGGAAGTGTAACTAAATACTGGACTTGAAACAAGCTTATGAGGTAGAATATTCTATGTTCACACTCAATCCAGATACTTGCTATGAAAGCAAACCATTGACCTTGTTTGACTCACAATCATACATGTATGAGCACATGCACGAGCACTTACATTGCACATGACCTTGATATGGGAGACCCTCCTACCAGAACTGGTCAAATCATTGGTCAGCACAGACAGAACAAAGTCTCCTGGTTTGGAGAGCGACTCCCTCACCAGGAACGTCCCGGGCTCATCGCGCTCTCGGAGCAGCTTCTCAGCATTTGGACCTGACAAGTGGCCATGGTACCACCTGAGGATACAAACACAAAGGGGGAAAAAGTAATTCTGAAGTTCATATTACTATAGGTACTAGATATTACTGTAGATGTTCTCACAATAGAAACCTTTAAAAACTAAAGCATAGCTTATTTATTTGTGAATTGTATTTCCTGCATAATGAGAATAAATTGACATCTCTGACGCAAACAAACCCGTCAAGGTATTTAGAGGATGACAGTGCCTAAAAATAAAAAAAAACAAGAGCCAAATGCAGCTGCACCACACACCACTACAGCCATGAACACAAAAACAAGAGGCTGAACATTTATGTCACATTTATACTCCCAGCGTGCATATATTTATTAGCAATGCATTTCTGGATCATGATGCAAAAGTAAGCCGGTCCTCGTGCTCTTGCATACTAAAATGTGAGTTAACAATTGGGCTCAGTTCTCAATTTCTACATCTTAGCTTCCTGTACTGCGGTCGGAAAATTTTCTGATGACAAGATTTCTTGACTCGAGACTTTGGTGTATTTTTAGCTTGTCCTTCCTTCTCTCTTCTCTTGAGAAAAAAAAAGGCTTGCTAAATCGCCCTTCTGGGGGTTCTTCCATGATTGCTCTTTGACAATTACAACTGGTGAATTATGATTTTGCTGCTTCTGAATAATAATAAAATTATTAAAAATATAAATAAAAAAGAAATCATTACGCAGTTTACTGTTATATTCTTACATAAACATTTATGATAACAAATACAACTTTAACACTAATCAAATTAAAGAAATTGCTATAATGTCAATGTCAATTTTATTTATATATCACTATTAAACACAACCAAAGTTGACCAGTGTTCTGCAAAAACAAGATAAATAGAAAATGGCACATTGCAAAACATTCTAAAAAAAAAATTTATAAAGCGATACAATAACATCACTAAAATACAGTGCGATGATGCTTCATCACTGGTTTTATGCCAAGTTAAAAATACAGGTTTTTAGCATGGACTTAAAACACAAAGAAGGAGCAGATCTAATAAAAATGGGCAAGTCATTCCAGAGTCTGGGGGCATTTATAATAGTGCAATTTATATTTTTAGTTGACTAAATCTTGTTAATGCGATTCTGGCAATACTTTGTAATAACTTTCATTAATAAATCATTAACAAACATTATATAATGCTTAACGGATCGTTAGTCAATATATATTCACATATCTAGAAACGTGAAATAATGTGCTTGTTAATGTTTACTAATAAATGTATTAAACATTACCTAATAATTAACATTTCATGTCAATTAAAATACTTACAAATGTCATTAAACTTCTAATTCATATGATCATGTACATCTTAAAAATCTACAAATGATTTTAACAGATGTTATACAATGATTGCATGTTTTGCACCCAAATTACAATGTGTGTAATGTCTTTACCAAACATTAAGCTAAACTTAACTAAACACCCTTTACACAAACTTTGTTACAGTAGCTAAAAGTGTCCAGTGCCAATAAATATACTAAAACATTTACAAATGATGAATAGTCTCAACTTTAGATTGGGTACTACAAAAACATGAACAAATGATTAATAAATGATTTGTAAAGATGTGAAAATAGGATAAATTCCGGTCATTTTGGACATTTTTTGCCATCAAAATGACTGCTCACAAGGGTCAATTTCTCAAAATTGAGATTTATACATCATCTGAAAGCTGAATAAATAAGATTTCCATTGATGCGTGGTTTGTTAGGATATGGCAATATTTGGACGAGATACAAAATCTGGAATCTGAGGGTGCAAAAAAATCTAAATATTGAGAAAATTGCCTTTAAAGTTGTCCAAATGAAGTTCCTAGCAATGCATATTACTAATCAAAAATGAAGTTTTGATATATTTACATTCGAGCCGTTCATGCCAGACTGGGGAGAGAGGTGTTGTAATAATGTAAAATATGTGAAAAATAATGTGTTTTTCGAAAAACCTAGTATGAGAGCCTGTTCTAGTATACCCCCAAAACAAAATCAAGACTTTGTAAAAGAGCATAATAGGACCCCTTTAAGTTCTCTGTCTTTACTAAACATATCTAAATGACCAAAGGTTAAGCATATGTGACTGGCACATGTTTCAGCTGGACAACTCTTATTATTAAGACACCATGTCATGCAATCAGACGTCTTTGTGTTTCAAATCATCAGGAATATTATCAGTGCGCCTTGATCGTTTTAGGCCTCCATAAAGGGATCTTGATCTTTGCTCTTTTATGTTTTCAGTTTTAGATTGGACTTGTGATCAAAGGTTCTGGCATTAAACATGTAATATTTTATATGAGTGTCAAATGTATATACATTACACTATATGTCATTGCAAATTCTCTATCAAGTTATCATAACTTGCATGCTATACTTGAGAACATAATTTTCTTTCAGCATAGAAACTCTTGTGTGTGAAATGACATCAAGCCCCTTCTTATTAATATTAATTTATATAAGAGACGCACATCCTAACTAAGAAACAGTGCTGCTATATATACCTACAGTACAGTACCATCTTCTCATTTCCTCTGTGAACTTATATTTAAGTTACTTTAAGTGTAAGCATGTACTTTTTCAATGAAAGTCAGTCAGAGTTTTTTTGGACCCCAGTGACTTTTACAGTATGGGCAAAAACATTTCTGAAAACATCTTTTGTGTTATGCAGAAGAAAGTAAGTCATACAGGTTTGGACCGATATTATGGAGAGTAAATGAGTAAATGATTAACTTTCTCATTTAATATCTCTAATTTCTAGAAAACACAAGAATAATGATCTAGAAAGTTTTATGGTTTTAAAACACACTTTTCGGGCAGCTGGTAACACATAAACATAGTAAGCCACTGTAACACTTTTATGGGACAAAAATGTAGAAAAGTGTCACACTGAGTTCGGCTATGACCTCAGTTTGCGTACATTAGGTTTTCTGTCCGTTAAACAACACCCATCAAGCAGCTCATCATGAGCATGACCAAAAAAAGAGAAGGAGATAGACAGAAGGGTGGGGGACAAAGAGCTAAGAGAGACAGGGGAGAGTTGAAGGAAGGCCTGAATGGGTCTGGTCACTGTTTGCAAATGTGTCAAAACTAAAGTTTCCAACCGCAGTTGAGAAGAGGAAGTCAGACACAAGGCAGAGGGAGGGGTGGAGTGTGTCTGCAATTCAAGGTGCATCAAAATTAAATAAAGTGCTTAAAGAAAAATCAGTGACCAAGATGGTGAAGAATTGGGATCCAAAAGGCCACACTGAAATCTGGGATTTAAAATCTTAATTAAACCTGAAAATAAACAGGAAAACTTAACAACACACCAACATTTTGGCATAAAATGAATAAGACGTTTTCAAGAATTTGCACTATTTCTAAGTCACTAATCAAATATGCAAATTTATGACATTAATCTTGTGATCTGCTGTACACAGATGCTTTTGCTTCTATTGATCATTGTGGACATGATCATCAGGTTTTACACAAATTTGTGGAGCTCAGGCAACTTGACTAAAAGTCACAAACCGAATATTAAAATCTACTGAAATTAAATTCAACATTTTTCTCAATTTTTTAATGCGTATAATATAATATAAAATAATATACATTTGTAATTTAAAAGAGTAATTACATGAAAGAATGCAGAATAGACATTATTACTAGCAGTCTCAGATGTTTGCACTTTATAATTATTCAAATCTAAAAATGACTATATACTTTATATAATTATTATGAATTATAATAAATATAAAAATTCCCTTTAACTTACTGCATTATTCGTTAGATTCTTAATCATTAGTTTAATCAGTTTAACTGCATTTTTTTAGACAGTTTTAATTTTAGTGAATTGTCATCTTTTTTGTAGCATTACATAAATAACTACATAATAACATAACTACAAAAATAAATCTGAAATATATCACACCTATATGTGTACGTTTTTACATTCGCACCATTAGAGACACTGTGTGCAGACAAAGAAGGGAAACTGACAGAGGAAAAAATAAACTAATATTAAGTCCGCAATATCTGTGCATAACATGCATTTTCAGTGCTTATTATTACAGCCAGCATTAACTCTCCTACACGCAAGTATGGTTAACTGAAGCAATGTGTATCTTGCCTTAGTCATGTTGAAAAGCTTGTGATTAGCAATGCTGATCCAGGATTGTGTGTCTGTGATCCATATAAACAGGGGAAATTGATACTGTGTAAAGTTCTCCAATTGTCTGGTCAAATGCAAATCGTATGCAGAATCCGATGCAGATGGATTTAAGTGCCAGCTAATGTTCATTTGGTGTAATGATAAAGCAAAGAGACCAGCTTAAATGATTTATACTTGCTGATCGCATTAAACATGAATCTGTTGCTGTTTGGTGATTTTACTCTTAGTTTGATAAGATTAACTTTAGTGGTGGAAGGAATTTTGGAGATTTGTATCAAGTTTTGTTCCTCGGTTTCTGACGTAATTGAAAGTAGAATGTGGAAGAATTCCAATGTGTGATAAAATGGCTGATCTAACAAAATGCTTTTATCAAATCAATGCACCACAGCAGGGACGGAAAGTCCTCTGAGGTGACATTTTGTCTTAGTGCACAAGTTTACAGTGGCAGTATTACAGAATAACAACAGCCTTTTCTATTCATTTGCCATTAACATTTTGGCATAGTGACCAGTGTTGGGAAAGCTACCTGAAATACGAATGTCATACTATTTTATCCTTGTTTCATTTACAAGCTAACACAAAGGTCAAGATTCAATGTAGTTAACTTGTTTTTGTTTTGATTTTGTTTGTTTGTAGCTTAGCTACACTATGAGCTATTATTATACTAGCCACACCAGCTATAGCAAAAACTAATTAAAGTACATTGAAGCCCTGTAATTAACCCCTTTTTGTTAACTTGTACTGTAGCTAGAGTAGCATTTATCTGCCAGAAAGAAAAAAGAAGAAGTTCAGGCTCTCAGTTTAAATAACAGTATTTGAACGGATAAATTTACATAAAATACCACAACTACAACACTCCCAAACACTCTCCAAAAGGGCAAAGCAGCAAAACTTCCTTTACCGATAAGCTATCAACACTATATATTAGGTAAAATAAATGTAAATTCCTAGCCTTATGAGGCAAATGACTTTCCATGTCCAGAAAATTGTGGCTATGTTTACATGGACAACAATAATTTGACTATTGGATCCACTACAGCAGCAGTCGAAATATACATTTGCAAACAGGATTTTCTCAAAAAACGCTATGCTAATCTGCATTAAGTTTAACATCAAACAATGAAGTAGCATAATACTAGACCTGGAAATGCCACATTATGATTTTGACCTTTTCACTTTTTTCTGACTAAACACTTGACCTTCCAGCAGTTTTGAATAAAATAACAACCTAACTTTAGAAACAACTGCAAACAGCACGACTGCAGCCAGAATGATTGGTGTTACATATATGAATATAATCAATATCAGAATGCAATATAAACAAGCATGAATATAATGTGGAT
>NW_015652302.1:145872-168944 GCF_001515625.1 Sinocyclocheilus rhinocerous | reverse complement strand
TTAATGTGGGGTGGGGGGGGGGGGGGGGGGGTGGGGGGGGGGGGGGGGGGGGGGGGGGCTCATTGATTGGTATATGGTGTTGCAAAAGCAAACAGAGTAGGAATGGAATAGTTCCATACGCAATCTATGCAAACATCATAATCAGAATATTTGACATGATTAAGAAAGTGCATAGACAAGGTTAGTAAATACAGATGGAACTCTTCCTAAAAACCTGTTCTGGTAATAATGTCACTGAAACCTTTGAAATATGGTATATAAGTCTCAGAAACAATTTAGATCAAACCAAAGTCAAATAAAACTGCTTGTATTAGCTATTTCGTTCAGTTAATTTTGTAAATACACCCGAACATCTTCATGATGAAGGGTCAAATATGATGGCTTACCTCTCAGTGGTGGGATCAGAACAGTTTAAAGGGTATTTGAGCTCAATAACGGTCCCATCTTTATCCTGTAGAGTTCCATGGTCTCCAGTGTAGTATTCCACCAACTCGGCCAACGTCGCAAACTTCTCCCCGCCGTACAGGTCATAATAATCACCCGTGTTCTGAATCCTAATGTGTGTGATTATGTCTCCCACTCTGAGAGACAGAGGAAGAGAAGGAAAGAGGACTGGTGATGCATCACGTTCAGAAAAATGTAATTCTTTATATTTATTGATAGAACATGGCATCTCAAAATAATTAATCGAGGTCCCCAAACATAAACTGGTTTAAACAGGACATAATGTCACAGGAAATGGAGTAATAGTAACTTCACAAAGTGTGTAGAAACTTTACGTGAGTATGAAGTAATTACTTGACCTGAAATCTTTTTCACAAACGATGGCAGTAATATTTTCCATCATAGATATTGATTACTCATATTCATCGTGTTTTCTCAGGCTAGCAGTTTTAGAATATTCCAATCAATTAAAGCCTTCAAAGCTTGTACATAAAACCTAAAAAATGATAAATGGAATGATTTTACACTAAATTAGAATGTTAGTAACAGTTGATTTCAATTATTGTTGTCACCCCTAAATAAAGGTTTACTAAACTACAAATGTGGTTAAATGAAGATGGTGACGTAAAACCATGCAACCACGATTGATTTGCAAATATCAAAACTGATCAATTATGATTAGTTTCTAGGCTACACGCAGAAAATATATCATTGTTATAATTATGAACTGCAATTCAGTATAATGGTCAGAATCATACAGCACTACATGTGCCAATTTTGAGTTGTTGACACTGATCTTTGCCCTTTAAAAAATTAACTGGCATTTAATAACATCCACTTTGTTGCGTGACAACATCCAAGTCACACATTGCATACAATCATACAATCAGCGTATTAATGTTTTCCATTATTAAGCGGACACTTTTTATATTACAAAGATCAGAGAGAAATAAAGACATTGTATGTCTGGAGCATGTTTGAAAGTCTATATGTATCTATATGTAACAAGCAAATTAGGTTTTATAGTCCATGGATTTAATAAAAACACATATAGATAAATGTATGAATTACTGCACTGTTATGTGAAGTGAAATGAACTGTTGATGAAATTTGCATGGCAGACAATGAGTAAAAGAAAACAGAAAAGAAAAACAAAAAACCTTTGCAAGAAAACATATGTCCATTAATATTTTTAAAGGTCAGAAAACCACGACCCATGCAAAGCTTCTGAAAAGAACGAGACAAAAAGCGCTGCATATTCTATAAATACAGAACCAAATTATCACTACATATAATGAAATGTTTATTCCCACACTGTGCGCAATGTCTGTTTAGTGAAAAAAACTGCTTGCCATCTATTCAAAAAAAAGTAATAATTGGTTTGAAGGGAAGTATATAAATGTTTCTTAACACGCTTGTGTTTCTTTACAACTAAACACGATCAGACACATTAGAGTAAGAAAAACAAAAGCTCAAATCAATCAAATACAGAAACGTTCAGTAAATAAAGAATTGTTTTGTTTTTAGCCAAAACAGAAAGGCTTCCTTTTCACTAAAGCAGAAAGTAACAGAAAGCTATGAAGGCTATCTATCCCCCAATCTGACCTCAGCTTATCCTCAGAACCTAATTTTCTCTAAATGACATAAAAAGTGGCTAAAGATAGATATACTTATCGTATCGAACCAAAAGTGCTGTACCTAACAGACAGGGAGAAATCGCCCACATTCTTCTTGCTGGGTCGGGCCAGGAAGCTGCCATGGACACCTCGGCTCTTCAAAACGGACTCTGCGTCTATTCCAGACAGATCTCTGTGGAACCACCTGTTCAACATGTAAATGAGCATATGTTAGAGTCAGACATGCTAGAGATGATAATATAAAATTTTACATGAAGGGTTTGACATGAATGGCACAACATACTGTACGTGGATGACTTAACTGCACGCAAGCCAAATATTTCACAAAAAGAAGTTTAGTAGGTTTTAAATGATAAAAAACCAATATGTTGTTCAAAAAAGACAAAATATTTGGACACTTTGTGGCAGTGTAGTGCAATATTAGTGTAAAATATGCATAGTTCATGTGCTAAACTACACCTGTGGTTAGAACACCTGTCTGAACTCGAGAAGAAGTGACATAAAATGTTGTTGAAATGATTTTAAATTTAGTTATCAAATGCAACTTCATGGTACTTTATAGGTACACACACACACACACATATACGAGTACCTAGAGTATTTGGACACTTTTCTAAATGCGCAAATATAATGTAATAATAATAACGAAGTTATGTAATATATATATAAAAAAAATATATATAAAAATATATATATATGCACAAATATAATTGCATACATACATACATTCATATATATATATGTGTGTGTGTGTGTATGTATATATATAAAATGGTATGGTGAAGCACATGCAACAAGAAGAAGCAAACTCTACCAAGGCCTACCAAACCACCAAGTGCATTTGCAGAAATGCACATACACGTGCAGCCAGACATGCATCAGCATATAAATACACCTTGCACATTGCAGTTATGTACAAAAAAAGATGCCTTTTTACAAATACTTTGCAAGACTCACAGATAAGAGTCTATGGTGCAAAACACAAGAGTAGCAAAACTGAAAAGGGGAAGATGAGGAGTTGAACAAGATTGGAACAAGAGTGCAAAAAGTCTGTCTCAACTTACCGGACCATCTTCCTTTTTCAAATGTTCCTCTTCCAGTCATAAGGAAAAAGAATTGAATGCACATTAATATTGTATTAGATATGATACAGGCATACACAATAATCCAGAGCAGTAAAGTACAGACTTCTTCTCTTCGTGTCATACGTCAGCACTCATCCTTTACTTTTCCATTTGCTTCCCTCTTTCTATAAGCAGTGCAGTGATATCCCATTACACAACCAACCACAACCATCATTTGTCTAGCGGCTTCATACCTGCCCTCTTTGCTTCTCCTCTCTCTCGAAATGTAAACAGTTTTCGGTGCTTTGAAGAGCAGGTTGTCCTGACAGTGTATATATAAGCCTGTCGTATGTCCCTCCCTCTCTCACTCTCTCATGCACTGTTACAAACTTCTTCCTTCCTTTTTGTGGCTTTTTCATAAAACAGTGAAAGCAAACAAGAGAGGTAGAGAAAGATACAGAGATGTCAGATTAATTTCTGTTCTTTTTGTCAAAAACTAATTATCAGACATTATCAGACAAACATCCAGCTCACCATGTGAAACTACAAGAGTCAAATTGAGGAACTACATGTAGTGCAAAACAACGACAAGGAAATGCAAATTACCCTCTCTTACTGCTTCTTCTCTCCAGTGACTTTCTGAATTTATTTAATCTTTATTTTGCTCCCTGACTTTCTTCTTTTATGCCTTTTTCCTTGCAGACTGATTTTACAGGCCGTGTGTCATCAAGGCTGACAGTTAAAGTCCATTTGTTTAGTTGTACATTGCACTTCCTTGTTTCCAGACCTTCCCCTCTCACTCACTCACTCACTCACTCACACACACACACACACACATAAATAAACACATGAGGAAGCACAGCAACCTGACATATGTTTTGTGTTGTTAATTGCATAATTTACATAATTTTTTACTACATCAAAATGGGCTAAGGTACATATGTAAAAGAATAACTACCATAATGCACCACAAGGCCAGCATTGTATTCTAAAAAAATAATGGTTTTAGTACTATTTAGTAGTTATTTAACTATAATAACCCTGCTACACACTAACTTTCAAAAAATTGGGATCATGACAATCTTTAATGTCTTTAATGTTGACTTTTGGTCAGTGTAATGCATCTTTGCTGAATAAAAGTATGAATTTCTTACTGACCCAAATAAATAAATGGTTAAAACCTTCACCTGACACAATTTAACATACTTTAAGCTAATACGTGATCTAAAAAGGGGGAGAATTTTTTGCTTTGCAAATGTTACCCTTAGTAACATTTTAGTTTGCATTGCGTTTGAAAAACATTTTGTTATGTGGTATCATGAAATTTGATCCTGGACTTTACATGTATTCATATATTATAGTTGTGACCTAGTAGCCTCTAGGTCACAACTATAATATATGAATACATGTAAAGTCCAGGATCAAATTTCATGATACCACATAACAAAATGTTTTTCAAACGCAATGCAAACTAAGTGACTCTTTCTGAAGTTACCAGTAACTTAGAACCATATTTACAGATACACAGGCAGATAAAAAATATATATATTTAATAGTACCTACAGTGGTGAAGGTGTGTGTTTAGTAAGGAAGTTAAAGATCAAATATCCTAAACCCTAAACACACATTCCTAGAAACACCTTGCAATTTGACAGGTGATCAAAATAGTGCATCTTCTTTTTTTTAATACTGTATATATATATATATATATATATATATATATATATATATATATATAAGCTCTATGAATCTGAAAGTAATTTGTAAGTCTTCACTAGCTCAATGACATTTTATTTTAATCAGAATTTTAACTCAAACCCTTGAAACCACATTTTAAGGGACCAGCAAAAAGAGGTTACTGGTGAGGGTGAGCTAGATAACACAGTTAATTACAGAGTCTGGGCTGGATGTGGTTGGTTGGATTATGATTTGGAGCAGGGTTAGGGTTAGGGTAAAACAGCACCACAGAACAGAAAGGCTGTCTTGAATCGGATCCTGGCAGCAACAGGAAGCCCATGAATATATGAGGGCAAAGAGAAGTTTCAACCAGCAGACTGAATCCAGAATGTTGGAGCATCTTCTAAAAAATTCTAATATATTTATAAAAATAATTCAACCTTCTCAATTTAATCTACACTGACAAAGAAGTAACAAAAAGTACCATGGTAAAGCCATATAAGGAGGTAAAGCCAAGTCCCTTACCCACATTACATGCTTTTGTCCTCTTCTCTTCAATACGTTGTTGCACACACACACACATGATCTATCCGATGTCCAGTTCTGCCCTTGAATGGAACAGATCAAACATTGTCACTGTAAAAAAAATTCCGTAAAATTTTTACGGTAAAAAACCGGCAGCTGTGGTTGCCGGAATTTTACCGTAAAAAACATGGTAGCAACGTTTTAGGTTTTACGGTTTTAACTTAAATTTACAGTTAAATACCGTAATTTCATTAACTGATATAATGTTAATATACCAACCTATTGAAGTACTGAAATCTGTTTTGTACCTTTGTAATACACTGATAACCACCAAAAGCAGGTGGTGATGAGAAAGTCACATAATGAACCAAAGCCCATCACAAGCAGCTTTTAAATAATAAAATATATAGAAGGTGCACAGTGTCATTCACACAAACACCAAACACCATCATGGTAACACACATGAAACTGAAATAATGCAATAAACATTAATTTAACAACATTAGGTGTAACATACAACCCTAATATACAAAACTGATAAGAAAAAAACTAAGAAGAAACATAGTTATTTCAACAAAAAAACATCAAATTTGAAATGTAACGCAGGGAATTCTGGGAATGTCAATTTACGGTTATTCACTGTAAATTATACGGTATTTTTCACTTCCAAAAACGGTATACTACCGTAAAATTAATGTCCAATACATGTAATGTCCAATACTGTTTTTCACCGTATATAGTAGGGGAATTTACCTTTAACCATTTAACAGGTTTTTACTGTAGCATTTTTACAGTCTTTTACCGTTAAATTCACGGTCATTTTTTACAGTACCATGCAGATTGATCTAACGACATGCAAAGTGAAGGTTTAACTAACTAGACTTGCAAGTCTTCTCTGCCCAAAGCATTTGCTCAAAGTTATCTGCCTCCACCCACCCATTTTCGTTAATTGTCATAATTTCCCCATCCGTTTTTTTTTTTTAATCATTTATTAACTCACTTGAATTCGACTATTTTTCCCAATCTGATTCAGATTCAAAAATACCTTCCACTTTCATACAAAGTTCTGTGATGTTTCTGTATGTCTTACAGACTGGTCAGTAGGGGAGACTAAATATTTGCTACTTACGTACTGTATATACGAATCACTCTGCAGAACACATTTGAATACCCAAATGGAATCCATGAATTGATTTTAGGGAATCAATAATGAACTAAAACAAGGTAAAATGCGTTAAAAAAGGTGCATAATCACAAGAAAAAAATATATAAAATGTAGCTAAAAATTAAAAGAAATTTAGCTAAAATATGCAATAAATTAACAAGGAAATGTATAGAGATAATGTTTTCCTGAACATAGATTAAGTCTACGAAATAAAGAATGCAAAAGAAGTGCTGCACGGGGAATTGGGTTTCTAGTCTCGGTGCTCTTTGGGTGCAAGGGATGATTCAACTCGTAAGAATAATAGTAGTCCAAGGCACTCGAATCTTATTCAAAAAGTTTTTTAAAAATCCTTTATTTCATCATGGCTATAAGTTTAAAGAACAGGTGACAAGTGCACACCTACGCGTTGCGGCTATTTTGCCTTCGTCAGGGTGTCTTTTTTTATAGATCAAGTCTAGTTCCAGAAGAACCACCATACAATATATAACATTTATATATAAACTTAAAACTTTATCTACACCCAAATAAAGAGACAAAACGCTGCAAGCTTTGTTACCTTTTATTGCAGGTTTAAAAAAACAAAACAAAACAGAAACATAAGACATAACGGTAACAACCATAATTACAAAGTGAGATATTCAGACCCACTGAAAGTGTAAAATTAGAGGTTAAATTAACAGCTGCGTTTTTTCACCTGTGCTAGGGGGATTTTGTCTTCTCTTGTAGGAAAAGGAAACAGGGATTTATTCTCTAGTTACATTATACACAAGCCAATCAAGAGAGAGAAAGTGGAATAAATGTGGATTCTTAAAGCAGCATTTCTCATAATGAAAAAAAAAATCTTGATTATTATATATTGATATTTAATCTAAATGTCCTTATAGGAGTTGTGACCCTGCCCAATTGCATTTGTGAAGACCGTAGTGTGTCCCATTTGACATTTTAGATTTCAGAAGAGTGCTTATGTGTTTTAGAAGGGTAATTCTGCAGAGCCTGCATCAGTGGATTATTACCTGACAGTCTATCTGGCATTATGTCACCAAACGTGGACTCCGAGAAGCATGTGGGCATTTGGGACAGGGACTGTGTTTACATCAGCATAAACTTTTCACAAGTTGGAAACCACATGATGTTTCAGGGTTCAAACAGGCATTTAAAGTTGAAGCTTGAAGCATAATTGTGGAAACGCACAAAAACAGTGATTCAACTAGTGTGAATTACGACATAAAACACACCTGAGGAGGAAAGAGTCCCCACTGCAAAGATCCATTCCACGCAAGGCAAAAATCCACACCTGCTCTTCAACCTTGCCCTGCATTGCCTACAACAGTGCAGAGGAGGTGACCTGGAAAACCTGAACTGGATTTACACTGGAGAACGATTTGGGTGCTGTGTATTCTAACATACGTATGCATCTCTCTGGTCAGTAGGTGTGTGTTCACAGGATTTTTAAATGGAGGAGGTTGGAATGCCTCTAAATTGAGCTTTACAAGAAATATTAGGGAACCACAGTGTGTTAAGCTAGAAACCGCTCCACTCTTCTTCTGTCAAAACTAGTGCAGGCAGCTGGAACTTATTTCAGATATATATATATACACAACGCATCTGATCACCTGACCCAGGTGCATGTCTGTATGTGTGTGAGATGATTCCTCATCGTGACTTATGGGAGGTACGAGTGAAAACTTCTTCCAGGGGTCATCAGCGTGGCGCCTGCGTCTGTGTGACCTCCGGTCCACGGCTGGCCAACCGGCTAAGGATGCTTCTTTCTGACATCTGCAGCCGCACAGCGACGGGCGGAATCCGAGCGATGGTTGCCGGGAGCCGGGTGACATCTGCCTTCATGTCGCTGAGTAGCTCCTCCAGTTGTTTGAGAACTGACAGAATGATTAGCGGTAGGATAGATTTATTTATTTGAACATTTTAAGTAAATGAATTCATTTTTGCCTTTAAACAACATTACTGCAGCTACAGGATGCAATAAGCAAGCCAAATGTGGTAAAACTAGGCTGAGATACTAAGTGTGAAGTTTTGTGGCTTTGAGCAGTGCTGTGCTGGAAACACTGTGTTCTGAACTGTTTAGAAGCTTTGGGACATTTTACTTTCATATTTAATGTATCATTTCATTTTCAAATGATTTTATGGTGCTACATTAAATTTTTAAAAAACATTTATTTTATAGTATTATGCAATTATAGTTCTGTAAATAAAAACAAAACGTACATAAATCACTACGTACAAATCCACCAGGCCTCTGTAACATGTGTTGTCACATCTAGCCTAGTCAATGCAAAAACACTACATTCAGACTTAAAATGAATTTACCTCTGGTTGTTTAACAACAAATAAGAAAATATAAATGTTGATGTGTCACGAGGCAGACACCACAGTGACCTTTTTTTCTGCGAGTAACGGTCATTTCCAGATTACAATGAGTCCAACGAAAAAGCAAAATAGAATTTGAGTGCTTGATATCCATTGTTCAATTTTTGATTTTAACAGTTTTTGTTTTTTTTTGGTTTTATACTGAAAAACAAATGAATGAATGATACCCGGATTATTTGCATTCAAATTTAGTTCAATTTAAATTCAATTTAGATTAACAATTCATAAAAAAAATCCTGATAATCTTTTAACTTTAATTAAAAGATCCTGAATAATTTGTGAAAGAAATAGTAAAGTATCTGTGAATAGTTTTTGTCCTGGGGACTAGAAATAATATGGTTATTTTGTATTTCATTTATTTGTGATTTTAGCACACTTCTGCATTGCAAAAGTATGTCCAAAGCTGTGAGGCAAATCATATTGTGCAGTATAGAGTTATGGGAGTTATTGTACCTTTGTGTAGAACTGCATTAGCAGGCTTGTTTCCTGACATGGACTCTTTACTGAGGTGCTGGTGTGACTCTGCCAAACACTCCACCTCACTGAAGCGTGTGTTGAGTGCCATGGAGGGGTGAGAGGGGTCCTCTGTCATGTTTAGATATGCAGCACGTCTGAGCTGCTCCTCGATCACCAGAGCTTGTTCCAACAGCTAAAGAGAGACATAAATGAAGCAGTTGAAAGAAGAGCCATGTAGCTCTGCCAGTGTGTACATTTTTTGTAGCATCTGTACATCTCTAACCTTAAACCTGCGAGCAAGAAACTTGTTCTTAATCTCGAGGAAGTTTCCTCTGCTCATCTCTCCCTTAAAGGGCTCATTGAGGATGGCGAACCTCGGGTCATTCTGTACATCCTGCCAACGTGCGTAACCGTGGCTGATGGTAGAGGTGAAGGACATAACAGACCATTTTTGATATAAGATATACTGTAAAATTTCGACACACTTGCCTGAATTTATGTTGCTTATGTTATGATCTTAAATACTTTTAAAGGCATATGCTCAAATGCAATAAATCTGCTTTGAAGACATTATTTTCTTAACAAAACTAGAGCTAAAAGTTTCCACTAGACTGCTAGTAGAGGATTTGATTTATAGCAAAGTTTTGATTTATTTTACCTTTCTTGTCTACTACATAGCTCCGGTACTACTGCATAGTTCCTGTACTTCTTTTGGTTTTAATGACTTTACTATAATTTTAAAATAAAAAATTCTGTGTCCAAATTTTTGACTGGTAATGTATTTTAAAAATTTAAATTAAATAAAATTCAGTAACTGGTAAATAAAGAATTAAATTGTATGTCTAAACTTTTGACTGGTAGTGGATTGTAAATAATACAAACAACGAAAAACAAATATATTAATAAAACTATAATATTTTTTAAATAACATAAAATAGCATTAATAAATCAATAAAGTACAATAAAACAAGACGCATTCCTTTTAGTGATGCAAGGAAATGTATTGCTGTCTGTACTGAAAGACACACTGCTTATCAAAATGATGGCATTAAGGATACTGTATGATACCAGCCAGCAGCCAGTAGTCATGGCGACGATGCCAGATCTCGTAAGTCTTCTTTGTGACCGTGGCGGCTCTCTCTTCATTCTGCCAGAGAGAGTGAAGCTCTGGAGAGAGAAACAGAGAGTTCATTGATTCAGAATTCACCAGCATGTACACATACACACAGACAGTAAATTCCCAGTGTACCTGTGAAACCTCCGTCAGCGATGTTAAACATGAACCTCTGCTTCACTGCTTTCTTCTTCTCCTCACTCACTCCATCCACTCCTCCACTTGTCTCTTTGGCATTCTCTCCATTTTGCAGCTTAGCAGAGTCCTCTGACTTCATGCCATGCTTCTCGTCTTTCAGCTCTGTTTGAGTAGAGAGAGAAAGACATTATTCATTGTAACAGTTCTCTGTGATATAAAGGTGTTATTTGTATTAACACGTACCTTTCTTCTCATCTCTTCCTGGGCAAGTGTCCATTTTTTCTGTCTTCTCTTCAGATTCTTCTGCAATGGAGTAAGTCAGTATTGGTGCTATGTGTGACCAGGGTTATGCAAAATTTTGAATTGAAGAACTTTTTTTTTTTTGCTACACAGGGGACCTTTACCAGAAGAGTTAATCTGGTTAAGAGTTAAGTTTTCATGGAGTGGATATGTAGTATACATAAGAAAATAAATTTGTATTTTGGCCATTTTAAGTAGTGCTTAGCACCTCACCTTTGGTTTTGGATGAGTCTACACTGCTTGTGGCATCTGAACTTTCAGCTTTGACATCTGAAGATGTGTTTTCCTTCGATTCAGTGGACTTCTCTTTGTCTCCCTCCTTTTCATTTTCTTCATCTCTGCTTCCTCCATCCTTTTCTGCTGATGGTGAGGTGGTCTCTCTCTCCCTGTCCTTATTCTCCTCTTTCTTTGCTGGACTGGGGGATTTCTCACCTTCATCAGGAATCTCAATGATCTGAGAAAAAAGAGGGGACGTGGAAATGAGAGTTGGAGACAAGAAGAAAGACAAAATGAGACAGGCAGGTGTTTACAAAGGGAAAGTGTTTAAAAATACAGAGAAGAGAAACAGGAAGGTGAAGTGAAAAAATGAGACTGTAAATAACAAGTACCTCATCCTCCTGTCTGGAGCCTTTCGTCTCCTTCTCTCCGTCCCCTTCCATCTTCTCCTCCAGCTCTTTTACGTCATCGCTCTTGGAAGGGTCTTCTGTTTGGTTAAAAGGGAGTCAGATTAATGTGTAATGATTGGCCATGCAGAGATACTGGACAAATTATCTGTGAATGAAGAACAAATCCTCTTCTGGGATCCTCTATGCAACTTACCATAAAAAGGTTGAATTATCTGTTGTTGTTGTTTTTTCTTCTTCATGTTCACTGGACCACATGACTTTTGCTGGTCAAAACTTTTATAATTTCCATATTAATGTCATTGACCCATATGAGCCAGTGTTATTTTAGTATTAATTATATATTACAGCATTCTAGTATTTATTAATATTTTGATTTAGATTTCATTTGTATACTTTCACTTATGTTTTGGTCAATTAATTTTTTTTTTTTATTCTAAAAATTTTATATCATTTTCTTAGTTTTAGTGTTTAGTTAACAATAACAACACTCATATGGATGTGTGTACCTGGTGCTGGTGTGTTGGGCTGGGTATCTGCAGGCGTCCCAGTAGAGGGCGTTTTTGGATCTTCTCCTGCTGCAATGGCTGCCGCTCTTTTGCTTTCCTCCAGTTCTTTCATCCAGGGCATTGACCACTGACCATTCACATGCTCAAACTCCTGGACCTGTAAGAATTTAAAATAGGCAATCCTATAACAACACCACTGCCATTCACAGAATCAAATAGTTCACTCCTAACCAATAAAACACTAAAAAGCGTAACCCCACGCACCTTCTTGCGGATCAGTGACATTACACCTATGCGTGTGAGAACATGTTGTCGTGACAGTCCTTCCCGTGGAACGCCATCAGCAAATGTTTCTGCCCCGTCGGCGCCTGGCTCACACAGGTGACGCATAAAGAGGGACACGTATGCCCTGAGAAAAAGAGAGAGTCCTCAAATAAATGAGGTAAAAATAAATAAACAAGAAGTCCTCTAGGGACAGTTAGACTGACTTGAACTCCTTCTCTGATTTGCCTCGCAGGTCTCTAACGAGCCACTGAGTGGTGAAGGTATCTTGGGGAGGCATCCCATAACGCATCACTGCATTCAGGAAGGCCTTCCTTTGTCGAGCATTGAAGCCCAACACCTAATGAGGAGAGAGAGGTTAACTATCGCTGAGTATGTGGAGGGAATAGAAGAAACAAGCTGAAAAGTAACTGAAGTTGAACCTCAATGTTTCCTCCCACTCTGGCCAGTAGAGGAGGCAGGGGTTTATCTTTATCATTCCTCAAGCCTTTGCGACTTGGTCTTCGGGAGTTAGCTAAAGACAAAAAAAGAGTATCATGTAAATACTAATATATAATAACTGCTTATTCAGATAAGGACGGTTTAACTTTGTTCCTGACCTTCAGATCGCTCATCAAAGTCCTCATCACCCTCCTCTGAAGCCACAGAGTAATCTGATTGGTTATCAGACTGATCATCCTGCCAGTCTGGGAACACAAATGAGTGAGGCAATATATTACTGAGCACTTGAGTTTTCTTGACAAGAAAATATTAAATTTAAGGGGACAATACAACCAGGATTCATGCAGACACGTAAAACAAAGGTCAAACTTTTGGACACACTGGACTGAATTTGATTCTCATAATCTTAAAAAGTTCTTAATCTAAAAACATATCTAAATGCTATAATTTCTATTTTATTCATATACAATGTATACATTGTATGAATTACATGATTTTTTAAATTAACTATTTTAGGCATATTAAAGCTTTGCTTTGATGAACATTTTTTAGTACATAATATACAACATAATTCCCATGTTTCAGTTTAGTTTTATAAAAGTCAATAATAAAGAATGGGTAGGTGTGTCCAAATGTTTGACTGGTAATGTACATCTAAACAACCACCTCCATAAATTGAATAATTTATAGATTATAAATGTAAAAACTTATAAATATAAATGCATTATTTTAAACACAAAATATACATTTTGAATAAAAATATTACACGTATAACAACACACCAGACCTGAGATCACACCATTAAGTTTGTCTTCATCTATAACAACACTCACAAACGTACAGGGAAAGGGCAGTAAAAAAAAAAAAAAAAAAGTGTTAAAAGTGCGTCTGTACCCCGTCTACCTCTGTCCTCCTGTGAGCAGTCGTTGTAGTTGACAGGTTTGCGAGGCCGTTTGCCTTTGCCAAGGTGACGAGCGAGATCTTCCTGCTGCTGCTCATAATGATGGCGCAACAGTTTCTCCCAGTAATCAGGATCTACACTCTCTTCCTGCTTAATAATCTCTCTATCCACATCCTCCTCCTGACAGAGACACACCGTATGATCTCCATATTCATACATGAGACACAAAGACACCACACACAGTCGCAATCCCACAAACTCACCTCCTCATCCTCATCTTTGACCACATACCGGGCCACTTTAAAAGAGCTGAGGTATTCATTCATACTCTGCAGCTCTGTGTCATCTGTTGCATCTTGGTTTCGATCCAACAACCGATCAATCGCCTTGTCATCATAGTGGATCACACTGCTATCTTCCTCCTTATTGTCACCTGGAGGACAGATTTATTTGATTTAGAATTGATTTTAGTGTTTACTTTGTCCCCTTCATTTATTGTGTGGATTATTTCCATTAATTTCTGTATTAACTTTAAATAACCTTATTTATTTTCTGTATTGTCTAGTACTAGAAGTACTTCATTTGCATTGGTATTTACTTTTTCTGCCCAGTGCTCAGCACATTTTTGGTTGGCACAGTCAGACCAGTGTGTCAGATTTGTATTTTTTATTTTTTTTACTTTACTACATTTTCTCTGTCCCACCATAAAAAATATTATTAATTAAATTTTTAGCAATATATTTCAAAAGCCAGAAAACCTACTGCAGCATCAGAATGAAACTCAGCTTAACAACATCAGTGCTCATGAAGGTCATGTCTAGTTTAAATATCTAAATAAACTTCAACTGAAAGCAGAACTTCACACCTACACCACAGCAGCTTATGTTTGGGGACGTTTCTGTAGTTTATGCGAGAGTGATTGATACACAAAACATGTCCCATACAAACCCTTAACTACATGTGTTACTTAGCCCAAACGTTATTATTATTCTCTCAAATGTTTTATTTTCTGATCTCAAAGCAAAATTATGTTCAGAAGATGAAGTGTTCAGAGAAACCTTCTCCAAGCTCGTATTTGAAAAGCTGTTCTGTGCCAAACTTCAAGATGTCGTCCAATTCTTGTTTGGACATGGATCCAGCCTTGGAGCCCAGACCAGGCCGCACCACCAGGTGAGTCAACATCATCTTTTTCTTTGCCACCTGAAACACAAGTGTCATGAGATGACTTTTGCTAGTGCTGGTGTTTTTTTTCAACAGTTTTGTATTTGCCTGGGTTTTAAACTACGGTTTCATATCTCACCTGTGTAATTCTCTCCTCCACAGATGCTTTAGTGACAAATCGATAGATCATCACCTTCTTATTCTGACCAATACGATGAGCCCTGCTAAATGCCTGAGAAAGACAACAGGAGAGAGACAGCATCAGAAAGAGTCCACCCACACAGACTCTCTCACAGAGATGCAGGTGTTTGACAGTTTTAGCATCAGGTATTTTATGTCGCCTCTACCTGGATGTCGTTGTGTGGGTTCCAGTCAGAGTCGTAGATGATGACAGTGTCAGCGGTTGCCAAATTGATGCCCAAACCCCCTGCTCGGGTGGACAAGAGGAAAACAAACTGAGGAGCACCAGGAGCTGCAGTGAGAGAAAAGAGAAGGATTTTGTCAAAACAAAACATCCATTATGTTGCTGTTATTTCATGGAAATGGGTGGCTTTTCCCCTCTCACCATTGAATCTATCGATGGCTTCCTGCCTCATCCCTCCAGTCACCCCTCCGTCTATCCTTTCATACTTGTACCCGTCATTCTCCAGAAAGTCTTCCAGCAAATCCAACATCTTTGTCATCTACATCCATGCACAAAGATTTGAGTATACAGTAGTATATAGTTGAGTAAATCTGTGTGCGGTAATTGTGTGTACCTGTGAGAATATAAGCACTCTATGTCCACCCTCCTTCAGTTTTTTCAGCATCTTACACAGAAGCATCAGTTTTCCAGAAGCCTTTGTGAGGGCACTGCCATCATACATGCCATTGGGCATTTTAGGGGCTTCCTGCAAAATCAGACCCATAACAATCAGCTGAAAGTACTGCTGTTATTCATTCAAAACCTAAGAACTGTAAGTTTCCCCATTTCTACTGTAAAATGGTACTGTCTTAGTTGAGAGTGAGTGCGTGGACGCTCACATTAGCAGCTGTCGGGAAGAGGTAGGGGTGGTTACAGCACTTCTTTAGGTCCATAACCACATTGAGCAGAGACACCTGGTTTCCTCCTCCACGAGTGTTCAGAGCTTCAAAGTTGCGTGTCAAGATGTACTTGTAGTACTTCCTGTTCCAGAAAAACAGAAAGATTGAATCAGAGGCTATTGTCATATAAAAGTCATAAATGGCCCATACAACTGTAATTTATACAGACACACTGTGAATAATCAAACTGTCAGTCATACAGTTCAATGAATCATGCTGTAAATAACAGAGAGGGTGTCCAGCAGGTGGCGCAAATGAGGAATGAATGTACTGAATATTTAGCAGAACACTGACAAACACTGAACATGTTTCGTACTTTTGCATGGGGCTGAGCTCCACTCGCAGGATGAGTTCCGTTTTTGAGGGCATGTGTTTGAAGACATCAGCTTTGAGTCTTCTGAGCATGTGTGGACCCAGCATGTCGTGCAGTTTCTTAATTTGGTCCTCCTTAGCTATGTCGGCAAATTCTTCCAGGAAACCTTCCAGATTACTGAAACACACACATTTGGTACTGAACAGCAAAAACAGAGGGAACACAAACATCCTCCTCACACTCACTTATCAAGAACACACACACACATACTTGAATCTCTCAGGCGTGAGGAAGTTGAGCAGATGGAAGAGCTCCTCCAGGTTGTTTTGTAAAGGTGTGCCTGTCAACAGCAGCTTATGCTGAAGAGGGTAGTTATTCAACACACGAAAGAACTGAGAGAGATAAAACGAGAGTGAGATTGTGTTAGTTTTACATCAAATACTAGTTTAATCATAATATTAAAGGAATAGATCTCTCAGGAATCAAACTTCTGTCATCATCTATTCACTTTAATGATGCTCTAAACCTGTATGACTTTCTCCATAAAGGATGCAAAAGCACCATAAAAGTACTCTACAAGCTCTGCACTATTTTTCTTCTGAATTAATTTGATAGCTTTATGTGAGGAAAAAGCTAAATATATGCAGTTATAACCTCTAGTGGAGAAGATAACGGCTGAAATCGGATCACTGAGTGAGTGAGCTGAACTAAAGGGCCGAATAAGTCAGATTTGTGAATGAATCATTCAAACTGGTTTTGTAAACCAAATCAAACTGGTTCACAGAAGAAAAAAAAACAAAAAAAAAACATGATCAGTCAGAATTAATGAATGAATCAATTAGACAGCATTTAAAATGAAATTTTTATCAGAATTTAGGATGAAATGAAGTCATACAGGTTTGGAAAGACAGGAGGGTGATGACAGAATTCTGATTTTTGGATGAACAAATCCTTTAATTAGTAGATATTTTGGTGTGTCACTCATCTGACACATGGAGCTTACCTTTGACTGGTTATTTTTCAGTCTATGGGCTTCGTCTACTACAAGACAAGCCCAGTCGATGGAGCCCAGGATGGCTTGATCGATTGTGATCAGCTCATAGGAGGTCAACAGCACATGGAACTTCACAGAAGCCTCTTTCTACACAGATAAAGAGAGATTCAGGAACCACACAATGTAAACAAATAAATCATCAAACCACAAAGCAGATGTGGCACTAATTTACATAAATTTACATATGTTTTGTGTTATGGTTACTACTGTATCAACTCTTCCCCTCCAAACATCTTTTCCTCTGGGTTTCATACCTTCATTTTGGAGGCCTTCTTCCCACCACGGATGGCGTTGCCCTCAAAGGAGAATTCATTCTCTCGTATGACAGCTCTGCTGTCTTTATCACCCACATAAGTAACCACATACATGTCTGGGGCCCACATCTCAAATTCCCTCTCCCAGTTAATGATGGTGGATAGAGGGGCACTGACCAGGAACGGCCCCTTCGAATGACCCTGAGAGAGACCATTACCAAATGTACGGTATTATAAACTTCAATGTCACATTATAAACAATAGCTTTTATAATAAACATGTTTTCCTAGAGACCATTTATTCCTCTAAAATCAATTAATCAAACTACAATAACATAAAAGAATGAAAATACACTACCGTTCAAAAGTTTGAGGTCAGTAAGATTTTTTTTGTTTTTAAAGAATATAATACTTTATCAAAAAATGTATCCAAAGTCACAGAAAACTGATAAAAAAATCACAGATTTTTAAATGATTACAAAAGATTTCTACTGTAAATAAATGCTGTACTATTGAACTTTCTATTCATCAAATACTCCTAGGAAACAAATGTATCAGAGCTTCCATAAATTAAGCAGCACAACTATTTTAACACTGATAATAATTTTTTTAATGTTTCTTGAGCACTAAATCAGCATATCAGAATGATTTCTGAATGACCATGAGATGGTGAAGATTTCAGTAATGGCTGCTGAAAATTCAGTTCTGCCATCACAGGAATAAATTACATTTCAAATAAAAAAAGAAAAGTTATTTTAACTTGTAATAATAATTAATAATAATACATAGTAAATAATAATACAGTTTTTGTTTTATTTTTAATCAAATAAATGCAGCCTTGGTGAGTACGAAAGACGTCTTTCCAAAAACATTTTTTTTAAATTGTACCGACCCAAACTTTTGAGCGGTAGTGCACGTCTAATTTTTTTTTTTTAGAAACACACCTCTTTATAGAGTGAATAGAGGAAGACGGCAGTCTGAACCGTCTTTCCAAGACCCATCTCATCAGCCAGAATGGTGTCTGTGCCCTGAGCCCAAGAAAAACGCAACCAGTTCAGTCCCTCAAGCTGGTACAGGTGAAGCGTGCCGCCAGTAGAGTCCAGATAATCCGGCTGCCTATCAAACTTTATAGTGGGCTGAAAGTAAGAGACAGGAAGAATATTAGATCATTGTCAGTCAAAAACCTATGAATGTATTTTCTTAAAAACAATGTTTCCAAACAATCTAAATATGCGATTGTGGCCTTGCTTATAATTATATTAATGGTTACACTTGAGAGAACAGGAAATTATGGGGAAAAAAGTGTGAAACATGGCAGAGAAAAGAAGCGGGCCTGGTTCAAATTTACACTGAATAAACCATGGCTCCAACCTAAAAGTGTTCAGTTTTAAAATTCTACCCTAGTCAATAAAGTAGACAAAAGTTGAACCAAGCTGTTCTAAGGTTCCTTACATCCACCACAGGATTAGCAGGAGGCCTCTCTGTCTTCCTCACTTTCACCTTCTTCATCTTTTTACCTGGTCTGCCCTCCTCTCCAAGCATCAGCTCCCTGACAAACAGAAAAAAAGAAGATATGCAGATTAACTTACAACTGCACTCAATATTATTTCACACTAGTGTGCATGTGTGTGAAGTGCTGTAGAGGCCTGTGTTCATGTACCTGTGGTTCCAGTAATGTTGTTTAAAGGTCTCATAGTCTGGGATGTCCATGTCTTCAGACTCCCAGGTTGACTGATCATACTGCAAATCTCTCCATTTGATAAGATAGTGAACATTATTCTTCTTATCCACACTGCCAGAGAGAATGAGAGAAATGAATGCCCAAATAGTTCAGCATATGTCATTCTTCAACAGGCTTCGGCATATTAATGTTTTCACCTGTGGTTTAAGATGCGGTGGATGAAGAGCCACTCTAACTTTACTCCAAAGCGCCCATACTGATCCTCTATACGGGCATAAAAGGGATCTTTATTCTTTCTCTTGCAGCTCTTATCCTCGTCTCCCTCCGCACCCATCTCTAAATTGGGGGGCTCCTCCATATCCGTCTTCCGCTGGTAGTTACGGAACATTACTTGACAGTTCAGCTCCAACTGTGACAAGAAAGAAAAAAACATACATTATTAAATGATTTTACTAATAAACACACCCACGGAAACAAAAATGCATGAATTATTGTGCATATATTATGCTTTAGTACATGAATGTGTAACTATTTTTATGTCCTTCCCTTAAAAGAAGGAATACACAATATAATGGAACCACATCAGCTATTAGAGTTTTTTTTTAAATAACTAGTGCAAGTCAATATTAGAAATCAAATTCTATTTTTACATTTAGATTACCACTGACGGCATGTAATGTTTACTTAAACTTATATGCAAAAACACTAATAATTTAAATGTAATCTTTAGAAAATAAATATACATTTTTCACACTGTACATTATAATGTAGCGATGCCTAAATTCATTTTAGCATTTAAAACTGTTGATTCATTATTTAACAACATTTATTATTTATTGATTTATTATTTAAACATTTATTGTTTAGTTATTATCACTTATTTAGACAAAAAGATATAGAATTTCAATGTTGGTGCATTCCTACTTACAAGAAAGTGTGTGTTTTTATTTGTGTCACCTGTAGTTCCTGGACCCATGAACAGTGCCAATAAGACATGTTGCACCACTTCACAAAGAACTCTCTCTCCTTCCGACCAATCATAGGAGGAGGATCCGGAGCATCAGCTGCAAGGTCTGCAGGACGTGGCACGGGCATAGGGGGAGGGGCTTCACCCCAGTGCCAGGCCAGGACTTTCTGGACTTTGCCCTTCAGTGGAAGACTCTGCAAAAACAAAGACATTATATTCCATGTTTTTCAAAATTAAACCATAATATTAAACTAATTTAAATAATGGGATAATCAATTGTGTTAATCCTACATATTTAAACACTGGCATCTCTGAAAATAAAACCTCAAGATAACCTAATCCAAAGGATAGATTTGGACTATCACACTATATTATTCCTCTCTCACCAGGCAGCGTGGGCAGATCCACTCTCCGTTGGGGATGTCTGGCAGAGGAGGGTTGAGACAGTGTAAGTGATAGGACGAGGGGCATGTGTCACAGCACAGCAGCTCTCCTCCATCCTTACACACCCGACAAAACTCCATATGATGATCGTCCTCCTCTTCTACCTCTCCATCATCATTCTCCTCTTCACCCTCAGAACTCTCCTCACGAGCCTCCCATTGAATTCCCTCCTTCTCCTGCGAGAGAGAGACATAAATAATGCATAATCAACAGAAACTTCAGTCATTAAATATCAATGGTAGAGAAACAGTGCACATACACACACACACAGAATGTAGATTTTACTCTATGAGCCCACAGCAGCTCAAGGAAAGGCCAGACATTTATTCTGAACACGTTTATATGTACGTACGCAGTGAGGGCAGCTCCATGTGCCCTCTGGGGCTCTCTCCATGTCAGGATCTAGACACACCATGTGATAGGCTCTCGGACAGGTGTCACACAGAATGATCTCACCACCCTGCTGACACACCTCACAGTAGTCCTGATGATCAGTCTCATAGCCGTCAGCATCCTCATCCACTACGAAAGAGAAGGAGGGTTTATAACAAATGTAAATGGCTGGAAAATGGCCAAAAGGTAGTATAGTGTGTTCATTACAGTATTATGAGTACTCATACTCAGAGTACTCTGAGTTGTGCTGTTTTTGACTCACTCTTCTTCTTCTTGGAGCTCTTGGATTTTTTACTCTTGGAGCGGCTGCTCCGACTGTTGGATCCATCACTTATGGAGAAACTGTCAAAATCGCTCTCACCATCATCGTCCTCACCGCTCTGAGAGAAGGAACCATGGGTGAAGGGGTGCAAAACAAGCTGGTGATGTTAGCCATAAAAATAAGGAATAATTTTAAATATATATTCACTACTGTTAAACAGTTTGGGGTTGGGAAATGTTTTGAAAGAATTATCCTAATGCTTACCAAAGCAATTATTTATGCATTTATTTGATCAAATACAGTAAAACATAATATAAATGTTTTTTATTTTAATATGTTTTAAAATGTCATTTATTCTTGAGATGACAAAACTGAATTTTCAGCAGCCATTAGCTATTACTCCTGTCTTCAGTGTTTCATGATCCTTTAGGGATCATTCTAATATGCTGATTTGCTGCTCAAGTATCATTTCTTATTTTTATTAATGTTGAAAACTGCTTAACATTTCTCTGGTAACAGTGATAAATTTTTTCAGGATTCTTTGATGAACAGAAACTTCAAAAGAACATTTATTTAAAATCTTTTGTAACATTATAAATTAGCTGTCCTTTTAACTGTTAATTCACTGTCAATTTAATGCATGATTGCTGAATAAAAGCATTTATTTCCTTAAATAAAATAAAAAACTTACTCACCCCAAACTGTTGAACAGCAGTATATATCTTATATATTATATATGTATATACTTTATATAATTAATTACTATAATAGTAATACATTAACTAATAATATTAAATAAATATTAATAATAATGTATAATTTAGCTAATTTACAATACGTTGCAGAAATATATGTAAGCAGAATAGATACATACAGATGAACGTTTTCTCTTGAAATTGCCCAGTTTAATCTTGAGTGGAGCCACTTTCTTCGCTTTAGACTTTTTGTCCTGGGGCTTTGGGGTGGACTTGGTCTTTCTACGTGCATTTGGTCCTAGATCAGATATATAAATGACACAAAAACTTTTTAGTACATTAAAAAAAAAACACATAATAAACTCACCTTTGGGCCCCCTGAAATTCCTTATTTTTTCTTTGTTAATTATTTCTGATCCTCACATTTTAATTTCCAATCAAATCACTTATTTAATCCACATTCCTCTCTCTCTCCTCTGACCTTTGCCCTCTTTGGTCTTGGCTTTTCGCAGGGGGACCGCTGGGGGCTGCTGGGATGGGGGTGGTGCAGCAGGAGCTGCTGTTGATGTGGGTGTGGCCATGGGCGCAGCCCCTCCTCCATCCACCCTGGTCACCATACTCTCCACTGCAGCAGCTACGTTGGCAGCTGCCAGGGCTGCATTGGCACTCGCTGAGCCTCGCATGGGATTATTAGTGCTGAACTCTCGCCATTTAGCCCCCAAAACCATCATCATCTTTGACACAGCGATCTTAGGGTTCTTAGCAGCTATTAAAGGTCTAAACAGGAAGAGGGAAAGAAAAATATTTCAGATGAGTCAACAGAATAAAATAACAATAGGATATTATAAAGATGTTTATATAAGGCGATAATAGAAATGGGACAAAAACAGATCGCTGTTCTACCTGACAAACTGACTGAAAGCTTTGTAATTGGTGAGAGAGTTGTAGTCCTCCTGGGTAAAGGTGTAGTCGATGTCTTTCATTCCCCAGTCTGCTAATAGCTGAGAGGAAGATTTGGGCTCCTGTGAAAGAAGAACAGAGGATGACAGGTGAATAACACTAGAGAATGCAATCCTAAAAATATAACCAGATTATATATATATAT
>NW_015652302.1:138213-145827 GCF_001515625.1 Sinocyclocheilus rhinocerous | reverse complement strand
TAGTTTGTCACTCAGATGCAGGCAGTGCGCTGCATGAGACAAAAAAGTAATCTAGCCAAAACAACCGCATATCCGCTCTTTAGTGTAGATGCATGTTGATTTTATCAGACGATGCCGCGATTATAAATGAGAGTGACTCCTGGTTAACATGTATTAAAAGGGGTCGTGTTTAGTCACTATTTAGTGTGGTATTTTTTGACAATATTCACTCATCATGACAGTAAAATAGGGCATTCTAAGTCAATATACTGCAGTAATTCCTCTCTCAATCAGTAGAAAATATGGTTAACACTCGGTCATGCATGAAAAAATAAAATACCGTCATGTACAGTGAAACCGGTATAATTTTGAAAAATACCGCCCAGCACTAGTTCAAAGGTTTGGGGGCAGTAACTTTTATCAAAGAAAACTTAACTTTTATTCAGTAAAAGTAATTTATAATTAAAATTATATTATTACAAATAATTTCTATTTCAAATAAATGTTGTTCTTTTGAACCTGAAAAAAAATGCATCACAGTTTCCTCAAAAAATAATAAGAGACTTAAAAAACATTTAAAAATCTTACCAACCCCAAACTTTTGAATGGTAGTGTACCAACAGAAGGAAAATGAAAGATATAAGAAGCACTGATAAAAACTTTACAAACAAAACTGAAAATCTATATTTGTTGTTCCAACAATGTAGACAGTGAAAGCATAGACAAGGCTCAATATCGGTATCAGACTTTTCCAGGGACATGCACTTTGTACAAGTAACACTGTTTGTTAAAGCATAAGTCACAAAAAATCTAAATAAATAAATAAATAATAATAATAACAACAATGTATCTTGTGCACAAATATCTTTCAGGCATGACAAATTGTATTTTGAATCCTGTGCAACTGTATATATATTTTTTTTAAATTTTTTTTTTTTTTATTGTTTTTATTTATGTATTTGCAGTTATCAGATCACCCTCATGTGACACTGACTTTTTTAGTTGTCCCAAGGTTTTAATATCAAATCCGGGTTAAACAATGACCACCCATTGGCTAATCCTTACCTGCCCATCATCATTATCATCGTCATCATCTTCCTCCTCGGGCTCTGGATCTTTACGTTTGCTTTTTCCTCCAGATGAGCCACCAGCCTTTTCTCCAGCTGAACCTCCCTTCTTTCTCTCCTTGGAGGAGCTGGATCTCTTTTTCTTCTTCTTGCTTGGAGCATAGTCACTCCCTTCACTCTCAGATCGCATCACTCTGTCCTCCTCTTCTTCCTCACCTTCTACCATCCGGATTGCTTCCATGACTTCAGGAGAGCTGACAGGAACATCCTAGACCACAATAACCACCCAAGGAGAGATTATAATATCAGATAAACTCAGGTAACAACCTTTCAGTTCAATGCTTGTTTATATAAACATGTTTAACAGTGACGGTAATGGCAAATGATGATTGATGTGACACTGCAGCATTGAAATCAGACATACAATGTTTTTGAAAGAAGTTCTTATGCTCACTAAGGCTGCATTTATTTGATCAAAAAATTAAAGTAAAAGCAGTAATAGGCTATTGTAAAAATTATTTTCATTCAAAATAACTATTATTTTTTTATCTGAATTTTCAGCAGCCATTACTTCAGTCTTTAGTGTCACATTATTATTGAGAAGTCATTCTAATATGCTGATTTGGTGCTCAAGAAACATTTCCTATTATTATCAATGTTGAAAACATTTGTGCTGCTTAAAATTTTTGTGAAAGCAAAGATACATTTTTTTAATTCTTTGATTAATTTAATAGAAAGTTAAAAAACGGCACCATTTATTTGTAACAGAAATTTATTGTAACAATGTTAAAGCCTTTACTGTGAATTTTTGTCAATTTAATGCATCATTACTTAATAATAGTATACTTTTAATTTTTAAAAAATGACTGACCCCAAACTTATATCTATATACAGCACATATTCAGACCCTAATGGTGCTCCACTAACCTCTCTGAGGAGTTTCTGTCGTTTACTGCTCCTGCTTTCACGGCTTTTCTTTGCTTTCTTCTTCTTTTTGGATTTGGGAGTTTCTGCCTCCGATATTGGTTCATCGGCATCATCTGGCCAAAACACAGACACACAGCATGCATCAAACATGAACAATTAAAGCTAAACAAAATCTCAATTTTGATTTTCTGTCATTCCTATCCTTCCTGAACTGATACAGTACTTTTAATTCAATTTTATGACCCTTACGTCTTGAATACAATGACTAAAGGTAATATAGCACATTAATTTTGATTTTTCTTTAAGAGCTTAAAGCCTTCAGAATACATTATTTTTGTGCATTCCTGCCTCAAGATGTGAGTCTACTGTCCAAATATGTCAGCAGCATTGAAACTAGGGCATAAGGCTCTAGCTTTTGAAATCATTCATTTATTATAAGCTCTCTGCTGATAGGCTGCGCTACCAACGCCATTACGAGGGCGGCCAGAAGAGGAAAGCAAAACAAATGGGTTTGACACACTATGCTAAACGCACGGTATGATCGCTGGGGTAGAAAAACAAGCATTTTTCGCTCTTAAGATACTAAGGAGTCAGTAACAAATAGATTTATCTTTAATTTTAACATCTGCTGCTGACCAGTGATACAGGAAGTGATTTGACTTTTGTATACAGGTGCTTGCCGCTACTGCATCATAATTCATAAACTAAACATTTGGCTTTATATAGGCGTATGGCGCAGTAACACGTGGCTCACCAGCTCGAGCAAAATATATAAACATGAAATCTAGCAGTTCTTCTTACAAAAATGACGATTTGTTTAGAAGTACTCTGACATGTCAGCAGTTAATTAGCTTGTTTAGGCTCATTTGGGGAGGTTATATAACATGTGGTTAATGAGAGTCCTGACAGGACAGCTACACCTTACCATCTCTCATGGGTCCAAAATGGTCCCTGTCGTCTTCATTCCCCGACATATTCCCGTCCGGACGCTTGATACAGTAAAAATGACAACAATATTTTGATTTGGTTTTTAGCAGCACCCCATGCTGACAGAAAGAGATAAACAAGTGACAGGGGAAGCTAACTGTGTTATGATTAATTAAAATCAATTAACGCTTGTGGCATTTCATAACTACAACATCATACAGCGTGTAGTGTTAAAAGGAGTTTGACGTAGTCGTGTCATTTCGGGGTTTTTTTCGTAAACTTTCTCGCTCGATCCGAACGAAAGACGCCTCAACTTAGCTGTCAATCAAGTTAGCAAAGCTAGCAAACATAGTCAAGTGATCGGGCTGCAGGGAAAATGGCAGCCGGCTGGATGAGTTGAGTTAAAGCGCTTATCTGCCTTCGTTTCTGGTTAGATTCGTGTCTTTAAAACTTTCCTCCATGAAAAAAATAACACGCGGAGGTCGCGAAGCCCCCGACAAACACCACACGGCGCTTTATAACGCGGTGTCTCATAGTTGTAAGTTACCAGTAATTTTAGATATGTTTATTTTCTGTTTCATGCTTTTAAAAACTCGCCGAGAAACACAAATTTATTTGTATGCACATATTTTTTTTAACGCAGGCGGTTGGAGGTGGGTGGGAGGAATTGACTTACAGGTCAGTCCAAGGTGTAGATAGTCGGCGGTATGATCAGCTTTAGTCTGACGCGAAAGCTGCAGGTTACTTACTACCTATCACTGAAAAACAAAAAGAAGCTCCGAAAAGGTGTAAATCTTTGGGAGACGTCGTCCACTCTTCTCCCCTTTCCCCAGCGTCAGTGACCAGAAGCGAACATCCTCATACACACAAAGAAATCAGGGGGGGTAGAGACATCCCATAATAATCCTAGGCACGCTCCCCCCTCCCTACAACACTCACTCAACTCTGCATAGTTACCTCGCAACCTACAGACCATAATAATCATCTCCCCCTCGCACACAATACCAGCAAGTACACACTGCCTTCCCCTTTCTTAGTCCCTGCCCCCTTAGCAACCACGTTGCTATGGAGACACTGCCCCCTCCCGCCCTCTCCG
Organism: Sinocyclocheilus rhinocerous; assembly: GCF_001515625.1. NCBI lineage: Eukaryota > Metazoa > Chordata > Actinopteri > Cypriniformes > Cyprinidae > Sinocyclocheilus > Sinocyclocheilus rhinocerous. The sequence continues at coordinate 141,831 of NW_015652302.1, read as the reverse complement.
GCATCCCATAATAGTCATAAGCAGGCTGCTCTGACATCCCATAATAAACACAACTCCTAAAAGAGAGGCAAGGAAAAAAACAACACCAGTCACATGGTCTCCAGGGAAACCCCAGGCCAGCTGGTGACAGACCATAATAATCTGCGGCTGTCTGTCCACCTGGCTAGGTTTTTGGTGCACGAACGACAGAAAATGCATATGAGCACCTGGTTGGAAGTCGGGCTAACAAGTAGTGCACTTCGGGTATCTGTCAAACGTCACACACCTACAAGAGTGACACTTCACAGTTTCAGAGGTGATGAAATGTCAAGGTGCATCAGTGCTTCTTTTTAATCCCATATCAGACCGGAGTCTGAAGATTGACTCCTGTAATGAGTGTAACAAAAACACGAACTCGGATATGCCGTGACAATCCTGAAATAGAACCTCACCCACGTTTAGACTCTGACCTCCAGTGACTTGCTGACTTCAGCTACCTATGCATTACAACAGGTCAATGCCACTTTGCACATAGTGAATGAAATGCAGATGTAATGTTTACATCCATTCATACATTACAGGTTTAGTTTTTTTTGGGGGGGGGGGGGTTATCTATTTAAAGCAACAATAAAAAATCAGTTAGGATATACGTACATATTTAGCAGTCACTTCTATTTATATTTATACTGTACACTGTTTCTCGCGAGAGGAACTTGCCAGTCACGTAGACAAACAGAGCTGAAATGTGTGAAGGGTTTTATTGCATCAAATGTGATAGAACTGACTGTAATCCCAGTATTTGAGTAAATGTAATTAGTTACTGTGCTTAAGTATCTTTTTTCGCAACTTCGTACTTATATTTGTGTACGATATATGATATTTGTAATTTTTACTCTCTAATTGACGACATTTTTTAGCATATATGTCCTCTTTACTCCACTACATTTGTAATGAGAAATACAGTTACTCATTACATTTTGCATGGCACCTGAAGCAGTTCTGCAACAGTTTATTTATGCTACAGAAGAAACCATATTACCATGCAGGGTGTTGACAGTACTAGACCTTGAGTTTATGTATCCAGACTTGTCGTGAGACTACATGAATGTGAGTGCATTAGCAGCTAGTTGCTCTCTTCTCCCCTTTCCCCAGCGTCAGTGACCAGAAGCGAACATCCTCAAACACACAAAGAAATCAGGGGGGGTAGAGACATCCCATAATAATCCTAGGCACGCTCCCCCCTCCCTACAACACTCACTCAACTCTGCATAGTTACCTCGCAACCTACAGACCATAATAATCATCTCCCCCTCGCACACAGTACCAGCAAGTACACACTGCCTTCCCCTTTCTTAGTCCCTGCCCCCTTAGCAACCACGTTGCTATGGAGACACTGCCCCCTCCCGCCCTCTCCGGCATCCCATAATAGTCATAAGCAGGGCGCTCTGACATCCCATAATAAACACAACTCCTAAAAGAGAGGGAAGAAAAAAAAACCCAGGCCGCTGGCCACAGACCATAATAATCTGCTGCTGTCTGTCCACCTGGCTGGGTTTTTGGTGCACGAGCGACAAAAAACGCATATGAGCGCCTGGTTGGAAGTCGACTAACAAGTAGTGCACTTCAGGGATCTGTCAAACGCCAGAGTGACACTTCACAGTTTCAGAGGTGATGAAATGTCAAGGTGCAACAGTTGTTTTTAATCCCATATCAGGCCGAAGTCTGAAAACTGACTTCTGTGATAAATCTGTGGGAAGCGGTGAAACAAAAACACTTAACTCTTATGAATCAGATCAGCCTTGACAATCCTGAAATAGACTCCGTGAACTCCAGTGATTTTACAACAGGTCAATGCCACTTCACATAGGAGTGAATGAAATGCAGAAGTCATGTTTATGTGATCCATTCAAGCGTCACAGGTTTAGTTTTGGGCGAGTAGATCTATTTAAAGCAACAATAAAAAAAATGAGTTAGGATATACATATTTAGCAGTCACTTCTGTTTATATTTATACTGTACACTGTTTCTCATGAGAGGAACTTGCCAGTCACATAGACAAACAAATGCAGCTGAAATGTGTGTAGGATTTTATTGCATCTCCTGCTTTTGCTCAAATGTAATAGAACTGAGTGTAATCCCAGTATTTGAGTAAATGTAATTAGTTACTGTGCTAAGTATCTTTTTTCGCAACTTTGTACTTGGACTGAGTATCAAAGATATTAGCAGCTTTTACTCTCTACTGACTACATTTTTGATCTTTACTCCACTACATTTGTAATTACTTATTACATTTTGCATTGCATCAGACTTTTTCTGCAGCAGTTTATTTCTGCTACAAAAGAAACAATATTACCATGCAGGGTGTTGACAGTACTAGATCTTGTGAGTTTTGTCGTTATGCAACTCGTCATAAGACTACTTTACATGAATGTGAGTGCATTAGCAGCTGCTGAATCGCAGTTGTTTCATAAATGAGATGAGGACATGGCTGCAGCTAGTGATAAGGGCCAAAACCAGCACGTCCATTTACTTGTACCGTTTTTGACCACTTGAGTTTAACTGAGACTTGTTTGCAAATGTTTACGATGAGAATCAGAATGAGCTTTATGAGCTTTATTATATGAGACGTGTTTGTAGATGTTTAAGAGGCTGTTGTGTCGACCTTGATTTATTGCAAAATTGAGACAGGAATTGATTTCTATTCTAGAAAATAAATGTCAGCTGTTTCTTGGTTTTCACTGTTATGTGTCTTAGGTGTTGTTGAGGTCTACAGCATCTTTTATCCTTCATCCTGAAACACACAAGTCTGATATCGACAACAACAATCAGACACGTCATCCTGGTACTTAAGAACTGTGAAGTTTCAGCAAAGAAGAAACTGTGCATGTTGTCAGGATAAAACACCTGGAAATTCAGATTTGTCAAACACACACAACAACATCATACAGCGTGTAGTGTTAAAAGGAGTTTGACGTAGTCGTGTCATTTCGGGGTTTTTTTCGTAAACTTTCTCGCTCGATCCGAACGAAAGACGCCTCAACTTAGCTGTCAATCAAGTTAGCAAAGCTAGCAAACATAGTCAAGTGATCGGGCTGCAGGGAAAATGGCAGCCGGCTGGATGAGTTGAGTTAAAGCGCTTATCTGCCTTCGTTTCTGGTTAGATTCGTGTCTTTAAAACTTTCCTCCATGAAAAAAATAACACGCGGAGGTCGCGAAGCCCCCGACAAACACCACACGGCGCTTTATAACGCGGTGTCTCATAGTTGTAAGTTACCAGTAATTTTAGATATGTTTATTTTCTGTTTCATGCTTTTAAAAACTCGCCGAGAAACACAAATTTATTTGTATGCACATATTTTTTTTAACGCAGGCGGTTGGAGGTGGGTGGGAGGAATTGACTTACAGGTCAGTCCAAGGTGTAGATAGTCGGCGGTATGATCAGCTTTAGTCTGACGCGAAAGCTGCAGGTTACTTACTACCTATCACTGAAAAACAAAAAGAAGCTCCGAAAAGGTGTAAATCTTTGGGAGACGTCGTCCACTCTTCTCCCCTTTCCCCAGCGTCAGTGACCAGAAGCGAACATCCTCATACACACAAAGAAATCAGGGGGGGTAGAGACATCCCATAATATTCCTAGGC
>NW_015652302.1:78342-138150 GCF_001515625.1 Sinocyclocheilus rhinocerous | reverse complement strand
CACCTGGAAAGTCAGATTTGTCAAACACACACACACACACACACACACACACACACACACACATAGCCTAAGAGTTCATTTGCTAGTTCATTGCTAGATAACCTAGATAATTCAAAAATCATGTTTTTTATATCCTGCATTCCAATTAATATCAATCAAACTGCAGAAGCTTTGTTTTGATTAAATAATAACAAAAAAAATACAACACAATAAACATGATTTATGAAAATGAAACTAATTTTAAAAAATGCAAATAAACTCTTCATATATGTGTGTGTAGTAACTGATTACATGTAATCTAGATTACGTAATCAGATTCCAAAAAGTATATACTTGTAAATTACATTTAAAAAATGCTCATAAATTTTCATCATGTAATCTGTAATCAGTAATGGACTACAATTTGTAAGTAATCTACTCAGCTCTTTGTGTATAATTACATGTACAATTATCATATACATATAATTATGTCATTAATTACAAGAATCATGACCTTATGGCCTGGCTAATGAAGGGCTTCTTTAAAGGACCCTAAAGGTTAAGCAGAAGGTCACTGTATTCACTGGGCATGTTTGTTCATTCAGATCTTATATGTGAGAAACTGCAGTCTAATGAATGCTACAAATGAGTCTTTTCCCTTTGTCTTTGATAAGCAGCAGAGGAGAGATATCTCTAGGCTTATTTTTTTATTGTACTGTCCTTTGAATACTATGTCCTATCCACCTTTGACAAAAGTCTTTGTTTTTCACATCATGGTGCATCTCTCCTGTATAGCAGCAGAAATGCATCAGTGCTTGAGGTGCATGTCCCCCCAACACACACACACACATGCTTATGCACACCCTTCTGCTTAAAGTAGATCAGTCACCATGGTGATTGGGGGGGTGGGGGCTGCTTAGGTGTAGCTCACAGTCACCAATCATGGCAGACTGTTAAGGGAGGTGGGGGTGCGGGGGGTTCATCCTGCAGCCCCCAGCCCCCACCACCACACTCACTCCTATCCCATAATATTCTCCTGAAGATCAGAGGAATGTTGACACTGCGGACGCAGTTAAAACGAAGCGTCTGTCTGCATGTGGTACTATAAATGCTTGTTCCAGGTGATAACCAATACCAATCCTGCAACAAGCACAAATATTCTAGCATCACCTTCCTCTCAATAAAGGAGCAGTGAGGACATCCAGTGGCGAGATGGATGGATGAGACGGTGAACTGCATCACTCACAAACAAAGAACATGAACATTTCACTTTAGGTCCTGCAGATGAGTTACTGCCATCTTAATTTAAAATCAACAAGACTCAGCAATGCTTTACAGAAAGTCATTCCGGCATTCATTCAGTTCTTACAGAACACTGACTGAATGTGTGTAGTTTATGGAATATTGGGTTGGATGGGAGGGATTGCCAGATTGGAGGGCTGTCTTTTCTATCCCATAATATTCTCTCAGTGGTCTGCAGTAACCCAGTGCAAGCATTCCAGAATGAGGTCAACAAGCCATCCAATACTAGTCACTGTGTGCTGTCATGTTGTGTTCTGATGCATGTTCTAACAGCACACACACACAGACATATAAGTGAATTTGTATGTACTTTGTATGTACTTTGTGTGTGTGTGTGTGTGTGTGTGTGTGTGGGTGTGTTTGTGTGTGTGTGTGTGTGTGTGTGTGTGTTTACATTTATATAACATTTAGTCATTTAGCAGACGCTTTTATCCAAAGTGACTTACAAATGAGGACAATAGAAGCAATCAAAACCAACAAAAGAAGAATAAAATGCAAGTGCTATGACAAGTCTCGGTTAGCCTAATGCAGAACACGTAGCAAGTTGTTGTTGTTTTTTCAGTTCTAATATTTGTCAGCACTGTGTTTTCTCCTCCTTGTCTAAATGTCATCCCTTCTTCGAAGACAATATGGAGAGAGAGAAAAAGAGGGAGCAGGGCAGAGGGAAAAAAGAAAAGTGGGAGGGGGGACACTCGTAAAAAGAGCAACAAAAGTTTGGGAAAATTAAACATTAGGTAAGACACGTTCACACAGGCCCGTTTCAGGACATATCTGAGCACCCTTCCCCTGCTGTTCTATCTATCAGGTTATTTATTGTTACGGCACATATTTCTCCGTCAATTTCCGCTGGCTTTCAAGCGCAACTCTTTTGTGAGAGTCTCAGGATTTAAGGGCAACATATTCTGATGCAGCCTTCACTGATACTAGGTAACAGATGCTCAAGTCACATGAATTGACAAAAGGAATTCCCTCTCTCTCTCTCTCTCTCACTTACTCACAGATGTATGCATTTAGACAGCGATTTGGCACTCGACTTTTGGTCAATTGCCCTCTTTTTGACGCACAACACAAATACAAACACACAGTCGAGCGTGTTAGCATTTGTATAATCCCACGAGTCGAATGCACCATCCTGCGGGACTCATTAAGCAGAGGTCACGTATTACGTCCTGAGTAAATTGGACAATGAGTGCAAGCTCATCCCTCAATGTTAATGTACTATGTCCGAAACCTTCACCCCTCCCCTGCGGTCTCCAACCCTCCCACCCTTTATCCATCGTTCCTTTATAACCCCACAACCATCACTTCATCCACACTTATCTTTTTTTTTACCTTTGGATTTGCTCATTTTGGCGGACAAATTGGATTACTGGCAATTTTTTCCCCACATATACAGATCTGAAGGAAATGGAAGAGCTTTCTTAGGATAAGAATAATATATTGTTTTGGTTAGCTGGGACAAGGAATAACTTTGTTAAAGGATCTAAGAAAATGGAATATCATAAAGGGTTTCTGATCATTTATCTATCTAACTAGTACGTTTGTTTCCTTGTCCTGATTATTTTACTCAGCTAATAAGATATTGAGAGATTTTTTTCTTTTCTTTTTTTTTTTTGTTATAGATGACAATGTCATAAGATGAATATCTCTCTCTGCGTGACAATAAGATTACAACTTAGAGGCATTTTATCTTCAAAACATAAGTGGAATTAATGGAAATTATTGCAATAGATCAAGCTGATGATATATTGGGCTAATTAGCAGATTTGAAACTTAATTTCAGCAGTTCGTCAACAGGAATATTTTGGATCCTTTTGGACCTCAAAGTGGTAAAAATGTATTTTTTGCCTTCTGTAGTGATTGACTTTGTAGAGATATTATTTATTAGATCATATTTAATATATTAGAAATATCACATTTAAAACCTCTCTTTAATCTTTACATTGTAAAGGCTGTCAAACTATTTGGTTTGAATTTCTTGCATTGCCCTTGTTTAGATTGTATTTTGCTCATTTAAACAACAAAAATACATAAATATACTCTGATGCCAGTCATAATCTGTAAAAATGTAATTGTTATTATACCAGTAAGTAGTGACTAAGTATGAGCAGTTCAAGTAATTGCCTATTAATTTTATATCATAATAGAAAATTATATCACACAGTAATGTAAAAATTAGTAATGTTATTTCCTGTCTATTGATTTTGACAGATATGAGGGGAACAACCCCAACGTAACAGGCACAGCTGAAAGACTGATAGAAACAAGAGTTGATCACTAATTCAGAGACAGACAGGTAGTCAGACAGACAGGCAATCTGATGCCAACGGTGTCCTCCGTGACTCTCACGGGACGACTCCTCCTGCTGTTGCTATGGGCACCCCACCTCACCATGGCAAGCAACTGGCTGTAAGTTGGCTTGTGTGAAAGCGTTTGTTTGTTATACCATAACAAACATTGTTTGTTATATCTTCCTGCTGTTTTCAATTTACCTACAAAATGTTGTCCTTTTATTTATGTGTATGTATTGATGTATTTTTCATGTTCTTTACTGTGCTGTGTTGTCTCTGTAGTTCTCTGGCACGTCTGCCACGCTCGCGTCCTCTGTCTGGTGCAGAACCATGTGGCCGTCTGAGGGGGTTGACACCAGGCCAAGTCGGGGTGTGCCGGGCACGAGGGGAGGTCATGGAGTCCGTGCGAAAGGCTGCAGAGATGGTCATTGAGGAGGTGAGAGAGGCTGAAACACAATGACAATTTTGTGAACATACAGTACTGACATTCATTTATTCAAGGACATGATGGAAAAGAATCATGTCAAAAATGTTCATACAGAAAGCAAGATGAATTCCTTGTGTATGTAAACAATCATAACATCATAACAGTGATGTTTCCGATTTTTTTGTGGAAGTGACACGGACTGGTCCTTGTTTGTTACTGACGTTTGTTACTGACGACAAGAGACGGCAGTCTGTCAGAAATCTCGCCACAGAAAAAAAACTGCATGTCATGTGACTTAATCAAAGCACATCATTGGCTAAACTAAGGTCTTCTCTTTCCAACAAAAAAAACGAGAATGTTCTCTTAAAGAGACAGTGGCAAGGAAATGAACACAAAGAGTATGTTGCCATATGGCTACACCATGCGGTAGAGGGTTAAACTACTCATTAATAACAGACCACTTTCCAACATTCTTCAACCTTACATTGATCTCACAAGACACAATCAATACTGTCAACACTAAAAGACAACTTAGTCCCGTTCCATTTGTGTGCTGTCTTCAGGCACCCGTGAGGCCGCTTTTGTCCATGCTCTTTCATCAGCAGCAGTTGCAGTGGCTGTGACTCGGGGCTGTAGCAGGGGAGAACTGGAGAGGTGCGGCTGTGACCGAAAGGTCAGGGGGGTCAGTCCTGAAGGTGCGTAGTGAGACACATCAATAACCAATAATTCACACTGATAAAAAAATAAATAATAATACAAAAAAAACTTATGCCAAACATATGCCTCTCACTCACCCTTAGGTTTCCAGTGGTCAGGCTGCTCTGATAATCTGTCCTATGGCGTTGCATTCTCTCAGACCTTTGTGGATGAGCCAGAGAGAGCTAAAGGCATGTCGTCAGGGCGGCCGCTAATGAACATTCACAATAATGAGGCAGGACGGAAGGCAAGTGAGATGTTTCACTTATTGATATTAAAAATCATCGTCAACTGCATATTGTTTTCATGGTTTTCTCTATCTTTGTTCAGGCGATCCTCCATAACATGCAGGTTGAGTGTAAGTGTCATGGTGTTTCGGGGTCCTGTGAGCTCAGAACTTGCTGGAAGGTCATGCCTCCGTTCCGCCGGGTTGGTGCTGTGCTGAAAGAACGCTTTGATGGGGCCACAGAGGTATGTTACAATGGCTCTGTTCCAAAACTACTGAGCTGCCTAGCTGACTACTGCCTACATCTAAGGCAGAACTCTAACTGAGATGAAACCTCATAAGTGACTGATATAGAACCAAGTGTGCCACACACATCCTGAAAAGTGAAGCCAAAACGTTTCGAACGCCCCCTGGTGGCTGGCTGCAATATAGGTCATAAACCCACCCTCTTCATGAAGATGAATTCCTTGTGTATGTAAACACACTTGGCAATAAAGCTCTTTCTGGATCTGATTGTGGCTACAAAAAAAGTACTGTACATTTCTATTGTTATTGTCCCGATAAAAATCTAGTTCACTGAACAACACACCACTTTTTTTCTCTCTATTGCTTGTGACAACTAGCCCCGGTCACATTTTAGCCCACAAATACTTTTAGGCTAGAAATGAGCTTTAACCTTTAAGTTTAAACACTTGCATATCTACATATATAAACTCTGACTTACAGCTATTTGTTTGGTTTTAACTACTGCAGTGTCAACACCAGTTTCGAAACCGCCGCTGGAACTGTTCCACCACCCCTCGCGGGATCAATATTTTTGGACGAGTCATGAACCAAGGTTACAACGAAATGCTTTCACAACATACAGTATCAGAACATATTGGATTATATCATTATTTTATGCTACAATTTTGTATATAACCTTACTGTCATGGCTCAAGTATGGGCTATAATGAAATAAAAGTGTTTAATTTCAAGCTTTTTAATTTTATTTTTATAATTTTATTTTATTTTTTTTTTATTTATTTTTTTTTTTTTAAATTTAATTTTTAGTTTTTTAATTAAATTAAATTAAATTAAATTTAGATGACAAATTATTTAATTGTTAAAAAAAAAACTTTTGACTGTTTTCTACTCAATGACTGGTCAAATATTTAACCAGTAGGGGCCCTCAGAAAACACGGCCAAAAAATAATAATACAAAAACATACGCTGATATAATTTTCCCCCTTTAATAAGTATTGTTTTTTATTGAAGAAAATAAATTTCTTGGTGTTCTTAACGATTCAATAAATTGTGTTCATTAATTTAATGTATCAGCACTCTCTGCTGATAAAAGTTTGAAAACAAGCAGAGTTTTCATAATAACAGCAAAAATACTAAAAAATATAGGCCTTTATATGAAGAACATCAAATATTGTGTTGGACACTTTAAGTCATAAAGTTTGTGTACCACAGTTTCAGAGTATTGCCTCTGTGGGCCGTGTTCGGCCCGCGGGCCGTATGTTTGACACCCCTGATGTAAACGAATGGGACGTGTGCCAAAAAAATAAATACAATTACACTTCAATTACATTTTTCCAAAAATGACATTTTCTGACATTTTACGTAGTTCTTATCAAACTGATGTATGTTCAAGTGTTTGTTTTTCGTTAGTTATATGGTGCTAGAAAAACAGGGTGTGGTTCAGTAGCCTTGATAGTTCATTCCTATACATTTCTCCCAAAGGAATCTTTAAAAAAAAAGTCTTTGTTAACGTGTTATAAGCCATAAACCAAGCCTACATAAGGTGAGTCAAGCCTAGGTGAATCACAAAACTACAAATTTTGATTTGAAGCAAATAAGTATCTGAAAATGAGACGAAAAGACAAAGGTACAAGACTATGTACTTAATAGCTATGAGAGAAAGAACTACAATCCCATAAAGCACTGCGAATGACAGTCGGTTAAAGAGGTATAAATATTAAACTAGTGTTTTAAAATTATAGATATAGAGACGATATATTTTATGTTTATTGCAAAATATGCATAGGCTGAGAGCATAAGGAAAATTACTCGATTACAGTATGTTACGTGAGTGGGTGGCGCTAAAGAGTTCTTTTGGCACAATTTTCTTGTGCGATTCAACAATTGGTGGATATTTCTCTGCAGAATCATGGGTAACAATTTTCCACCATGAATTCCACTGTTGAATATGGTTCCTTAACTAAAAGTTGAAAAATGTGGGTTGTCTCCAACAAACAACAACATGTAGCACTTACTGTAGGTACAAGTCTTTTTTACCAATGTTTCTAAGCACTGAATGTAATCCACCATCTTTGATGGTTTTTGAAGCTTGTCGCAATGCATTATGGGACTGCATTCTCTGTGAAGGATACAGGCATTGCTGCATTAGAATTTCCCCATTGTAGTGTTGTTGAAGGCAGCATAAATATGTGCATCTAAGGTCAAGGGTCATGGTCATATTTTCTGCTTAGGTACGGCTGACACGTGTGGGCTCTCGGACAGCTCTCCTTCCCCGGGACACCCAAGTGAAGCCACCAGCCGCACGGGACCTGGTCTACCTAGCCCCTTCACCAGATTTCTGCCGCTTGGATCCAGACAACGGCATTCCTGGCACTGCAGGACGACGTTGTAATGGTAAACGTGTAAAAACTAGACACAAAATAATCTTTGATCTTGTATATAATTTCTGATTATCAATTCTCTAATCATTTCCTGGTCTTAATTTAACCTTGTTCCACGTCCTAGGAACCTCACGGTTGGCACCAGACGGATGTGAACTGTTATGTTGTGGCCCAGGTTTTCGAGCAGGCCGGGCTGAGGTGGTCCAGCGCTGCTCCTGTAAGTTCTCCTGGTGCTGCTCGGTTCGCTGCCAGCAGTGTAAGAACACAGTGCTCATACACACCTGCCGAGAATGAGACGTACCTGGAAAAACCGCACAACCACACAAGAAGCACCTCATCTCATGCCAGCCTGCATTAATGCCCACATGATGAACAACAAACCAGCTCCATTTAAAACATTCTGCATCATGTCTCCTATTTGGTGACTTTAAAGTTCTTTCAGATGTGACATTACATTATATAATTGTTTTAATCTTCAATTGCACTTTTGCTAAAAAAGGAACATGCAGACGCTCTTACATTTCTTAAATGCTACAAAACCATTAACTAACATGCTCAGACAACGCTCTTAAAGCTGAGATTAACCTCTGAATAATAGCAGAAGAATAATGTTAGTTTAGTCTGAGGCCTTAGCCTTTAATTCTAGAGTCTCTCTCCCTGCTTACTGTATTTATGAATTTCTTTTCAGTTTTGCTGATTGTGTTTATTTATTTGACTTCATCATGCCAGTGTGGCATTATCTCTGGATGGAAGGTTCCACCTGCAAACTCTGTGGCTTTAGCTGTGTTTTGTTTCGGCTTGTCCTATTGCATTGAGGCTCATTTATTGCCATTATCTCATTTTTATAATCTATATGACTTAAAAAAAAGTTGTTTGACATCCTACATGTGGAAAGACGTGTTTGTTAATTATGGATTGGCACATTTTAAATTAATAAATTGAATTCAAAATTTTGGGCTCAGTAGGGTTTTTAAAAATGTTTTAAGCCTCTTAGGGTCACTAGAACTGTATTTATTCAATCAAAAACACAGCTTTTGCAGCTAAAACACAACATTTATATTTTTAAAAGTCATTTATTACTGTGGTGGCAAAGCTGAATTTTCAGCATCATTACTCCAGTCTTCAGTGTAACATAATCCTTCAGAAATCATTCTAATATGCTGATTTGGTACTGGAGAAACATTTATTAGTAAAAACAGTTGTGCTGCTTAATATTTTTGTGGAAACTGTTTTTTATCCAAGACTCTTTAATAAATATTAAGCTAAAAAAAAAAGAAAAGAAAAAAAAAAAAGAAATCTTTTGTAACATTATAAAGGACTTCACTGTCACTTTGGATGAATTTACAGATCCTTCCTGAATAAAAGTATTAAGTTTCTTGAAAAAAAAAAATCTTACTGACCCCCAAACTTTTGAATGGCAGTATGCCTGGCACACACTAAATAATCACGTAATCATCTAAAAAACAGGATAGAAATACAGCTGTGTGTCAGTCGCACCGCTTTTATTACAAATATAGCGAGATTCCAAACACCGCAGAACTTGACTAAGAAAAGGCCACATTTCAAACCATCATCATCATCATCGGTTATCCTCCTCCTTTTTATATTCACATGACTGTTAAGATCAGTTATTCAAAATATTACATTTCAAATTGTTATTTTATTAATAAATCACAATCAAATGGTACTCTAGCAAAAAAAAAACTCAAGTTTCAAAATGTCACCACTATTCATTCACCCAAGAGTAAAACAGTAATACATTTAATACATCATACTCCAAGTCAAAAAAAGAGAAAAAAATAAAAAATAAAATTCAGTTTTCTAAATGGCCAGCAGAAGGCACTGCATGGCTCGAGAGTAAATGCACTTAAGAGAGATTCTAGGAGCATGAACCACAGAAGAAGAGAACAGTCTGGCTCATACAGGAAGAAACAAATGCTTGTGAACTAAAATCCATTGGCTCCCACTCAAGTCCCAAACTCTCTTATAAACCATATAACACAGGTCACTCAGGAGGGGATGTGGCCATAGAGTGTAGTTTCTATGGCCATAACACTCTGATCCAACATTAAAATTGTAAAAATATCTAAAATTGTTAGTTTATTTTTGTATATGTTCTGTTTCAACGCCATTGTCAGTGATTAGCGCTAATTATATGCCCAAACCAATCAAGTTAGCTTGCTTTTGTGCCAGATCCAGTCCAGTACGTATAAACAACAGTATGTGAACCACATGTAAAACAGAACCTGCCTACAGTTGTCATGCGAGTCCAGCATCTAGAACTGGCAAAACCGCAACATTAAAAACTGGGAAATGGACCCCATAACAACACTTAAAAGGCAAATTTATCAAGAATAGCTTTTGTGCCCATTGCAATATTGCGACGCAATAGGAGATTCAAGAAAGCTGAAATCAGCTTCTGCACGCACACTATCCACAGGCTACAGAGCAAATAGCTGAGCCCTGCAGAAGTGTTCATCAGAGCAGTCAGCATGTTCGGCTTTACACTTTATGAAATGTGCTGTTTATAGACATTGTGTGCTAACCATTCTTGTGCGGCTTAGAGAAAAGCATGTGTCAGAGACAAACCCACGTTTGTCCAGTGAAAGCATTTCAAAAAATAATTTTGGATGCTAATCAGAAACCTGAAACATTTAATCTCATGTATTTGTGCCACTTTGTCACACATTTTTTGGGATCGATTACATGTAACTGACACTTAAAGCATTAAAGTGACTCTATATGTTGTTCTGTAAGACATCACATGCGTAAAGTGCGCCTATTTTTTTTTTTTTTTTTTTATCGTTATGCTCTTTGTTTGCAGGGGTGCTACTGGTTCCAGGTTTCTCTAATTTCTTCTGTTGTTCAAGAAACATTTATGAAGGCACAGTGTGCATTTGTTTGCAATACCATTTTTGTTGCCAAATTCCTCCAGTATCATGATTTTTTTATTTTTTGCCGTTTTGTTCCCGTAATTTTTCCTAATTATAACTCTCTCCACTCCAAACCCCAAGCCCTACCAACCTTAAAAAAAAAAAACACCAGAATGTTTCTTTTTCTTTGCCTCTCTTGTTGGAGTGAGTGCATCACCCACTGCTTGTGTTCCTACAAAAGGACGCAGCGCTTCTTGGGTTTGGTCTCCGGAGGTTCAAGGGCGGCGAGTATAGCCTCGTCGAATACATTCTTCAGACCTCTCTGTAAGAAAGAGATCGTAAAATGTAATTTGCAGTAGGTCATGTGAGTGATGATAAGTGAGTAGAGCTGTTATGTCATCACGGGTGTGTGCGGCTGCTCTTTTAACCTGTGTGAGGGCGGAGCACTCCACGTATTTGACAGCTCTGAGGTCTCTGGACAGCTTCTCCCCGCTCTCGGGTGATATGGGGCGCTGCTTGTTTTTGGCAAGTTTTTCCACAGTGTTACTGTCATCCCTCAGGTCAACCTGAGTGCCCACCAGAAGGAATGGAGTGCGTGGACAGTGGTGAGAGATCTCTGGTACCCACTTAGAGAAAGAGAGAGGAGAAAAAGGACTGTTTTTCAATATACTGTGTTCAATATAAAATTTAAATTATTTTAAAATATACATAGCATATAAAGAAATATTCTACAGTACAAGTTCAGTACGTTTTTATTAATTAATACTTTTATTCCGCAAGGAAGCAAATTATTAAAATTGACAAACATTTATAATGTTACAATAGATTTCTTTTTCAAATAAAGGTTTATCTTGTGAACTTTCTATTCATCAAATAACATCAAACATCAAATAACTACAGCCTTGGTGAGCATAAGACTTCTTTCAAAAACCAAACTTTCGAATGGTAGTGTGTGTGTGCATACTAGAAATAATAATAATAAACCTCATAAATTACTCAAAAAATAAGGAATGGCCCCTATGGGTCCACGCCATTAAGAACTTGAATTCTCTGCACTGTCTTTATCTTACAAATTAATCTGTGCTGCCTATTTTCACATATATTTTCTGTTTCAGTTCCACACTACAAAAATGGTAAAAAGGTTATTCATCCTCCATGTTAGACAACATTAAACAGTTTATTAAGCATTTTATCGCTTAAAAAACAGCTTCTTAAGAAGACTGTGAAGTGATACAGGAAACATGAAACTAGCACCACTGTGCAGGAAATCGGTTCCTTAAATAGACTGTAAAACAGTAGACTGTAAAAAAAATGTGCACAGAATGCTGCAGTTGATCAATGATAATTGCGTAATAAAGAGAGCCAAGTAAACATCTTAATTTAAAAGTATATATTTACACTATAAATCTGAATAGAAAACCACTGACAAATATGCATCTGGAAGTAAGTTACAAAAACACAGCATTTCTCCAGAAATCTGATATGTCTCAGTATTGAATGTGCTTTTCATGTACGCTTTGATCAGTTTAAATACATCTCAGGTCTATTCACATGAGTTGCATTCTCCAAGTCCAGCAGGAAAATCAGGTACTGCTAAAGAGTGCTTTAGTGACACTAAACAACATGTGACGTCAGTGTCATCCAACTAAAGCCTGACTGTATGAAACATACAATGTGTTAAAGCAAGTATCAATACTGTAATGTATCTGTACATAAAACCGTACCATAGATATAGCATTGAAATGCTAAATCGTGACAGTTTAGTATCCCATACATAGCAAATGTCAATAATCTTATCAGAAAAAAGTGCTTCTTTCAGGTTCTGATGTCCCAAACAGTGAGAGCAGCAAGAAAGCAGAAAGCATTTGATGAAAACCTACCTTCTCTTTCACATTCTCAAAGGAGGAAGGAGAAACAACAGAGAAGCAAACAAGGAAGACGTCTGTCTGCGGATAGCTGAGAGGCCGAAGTCTGTCGTAGTCTTCCTGACCTGAGAAAACGAGAACAGACGCAGTTCATTACCACCTCTCTTCAACTCCGAGAGTCATTCGAGATGAACACAACAGCTAAAACTGAAGAGAAATCCAATGCATCTTAAAATAAAACCGCTAGATAATTATAAATTAATGTACACAATGTTTAAAAGTTTAGTGTCAATAAAAATTTGAAGTGGTTTTGAAAAGAAGTGTCTTATGCCAACCAAGGTGAATTTATTTGATCAAAAATACAGTAATAACAGTAATATTGTGAATATTGCTACCGTTTAAAATAATGGTGTTATATTTTAAGATATTTATTGAAAACATTATTATTATTATTATTATTATTGTTAGAACGGTTGTGCTTCTTAATATTTTTGTGGACACCATGATACATTTTTTATAGGATTATCTGAATAGAAAAGTGAAAAAAGAGCATTTATTTAAAATATGCATGCTGCTTACCGAATAAAAGTATTAATTTCTTGAAAGAAAATAAAACTTACTGACCCCAAACTTTTAAACGGCAGTGTATCAACGAACATGGTGGAATTGTGTGTGGGCAAGATGTGATTTTTACCCTATTACACCTATTTAATTCTACAGATTGTAGTATCAATATGTTTATAGTAAATCAACATGCAATTTAAAAACCTATTAATATTTTCATATAAGTAAATAATAAGTATCAGTCTGAACAAGCAGGTTGGATATAAAATTGTTTTTATCGTCTTCAGAGCGTAATATGCAGAGCAAATATGCATAATATTGTCCAAAGCGGTATCCAAATATGCATTTTCTCTCACTTGTCCTCATATACTGAACTATGTGACATTCACTAGATAGTGAATGAGTGAATGAGTCAGCGGATCTGGACAGAGTATGAATTGATGCATAAAAAATGCCTGTCACTTGTTTTCCCACAAGTTCAGTGCCATTTTTCCAGTTTTTCCATCTTCTTTTTCCACAGCAACAGCTATTTTCTCAGGTCTCTTTGCATTATGTTGACACTTAAATCACTATTATGCTAACCAGAATCAAATCAGATTCATGTCAAGTGTAAAGAAAGCACCAGACTGCATTACCTGCTGTGTCAAAAAGCCCCAGTGTATACGGTTCACCTCCAATCATCACTGTGACAGCATAGTTATCAAAAACCTGTAAAGAAACACAAAAACATCTAATTCACACATAATGTACATCACATTTTAGTTCAGACAACACTAAACATACAACACTAACAATGTTTCAGCCTAATCAAATATCCTACAAAATACTCACATACATTAGAGTTCCTAGTCTTAAACAGCACAAAGCTCACAACAAATAATAGCTAGCATTATTACTCATAATCATTCGATCACTGCGCCCCCTCCCCCTGAATCTCTGTCCCAGAGCCCACCACCCTTTACTCCGTTACCGTGGGAACATATTCAGAGGGGAATTTGTTGGTTGTGTATGAGATGAGGAGGCAGGTCTTTCCGACAGCTCCATCTCCAACCACCACACACTTTATGGTCTGCATCTATATAGAGAGATTGAAAATCACGTTATTACTGGTGTTCTCCTGGGATTCAGAAATACCTTTGAGTGAATCATTTGTTTTGAGCAGTTCCAGCGTTCATTGTTCCCACTGTTACACAATTAGGCAGTTTGAACGCATTTAACAGAATTGCCAATAATGTGATGTGATTTCAGAGACAAAAGCAGGCATACAGAAAGACATCTAGTTACAAGAATGTGTCCCGTCTTATTTGCTTCCGCATATTAACGCAGCTGAGAGGAAGGCTCGACTTTGTCGCTTTGTCGTAAAAATATCGTCTGGTTTTCAGCTACATTACCGTTTCTGAATTATTTTACTTTGACATTAGACATTAAAGTGTTCGTCCTTAAGTAATTACTACATTTGGAGTCCAATTTGGGAAGATAAAAAAAACGAATACCACGTAGCTTTAAAGTAAAACACTAATTAACCTGTGTCGTTTATTCAAAGCCGATTTTTCTAAACATGAGATGATGATACGTATTTTATTCATGCTGAAAGTCTGATTTTACATTAGAATAATTTAATCATGCTCTCTTCCACCACCAATAAAGTTAAAAACTTCGCCTGATAAATCTACTTAATTAAATACTACAGTAAATGGCGAAGAAATGTGGAGTTTGTGGTGACAACAGAAAATGAAATAAATCTTTGGGAGATCTGTCAACAGTGAAGTAAATCAAAGTTTTGTTTAATGAGGGCGACAGGATGCTGCGAGGCTAAGCTAACGCGCTAGCACTGCTGAGAGGGCCACAGATCATCCTAAATCAAAATTACTCAACGGTAAAACTTGACCTAAAACGTGTACTGTTTAACAACCGTTTGATAAGTTAAAAGCCAAATAAAATAATGTTACAGATTAAGAATTGCTTACCGTTCCTCTCCGGCGACTAGGCGTTGGTTACGTCCGGGTTTGAGAGTATATCAATCTGACGTGAATGAAAGCGAAAAACGTCTCGTCGTAGTTCCTGCAATATCCAGCTAGCCCACCCTGCGCACACGCCCAACACAGGTTGTAGTTCCTATTAAGACTACAGCTTTAATTTATGGTTAAAGCGTAAAGACGATAGAGGGATTTTCATATAGTATTCTATAAATCCAAATGGAATATGTTTTAAAGACACACAAACTAGAATGGAAAGAATGTGGTCCAATAGTCTGAGAAATGCTTGCATTTCTTATTTTATTTTATATACTACATTAATACATACAATTTATAATAAAAAAGAAACCATAATATTTTAAATTAACACACTAGAAAGCTGCTAAACCCACAGTTTTTAATATGCACTCTTAAAAATCAAGGTTCTTTATTGGCATCAATGGTTCCACAAAGAACCTTTAACATCCATGGAATCTTTTCCAGGAAAGAAAAAAAGTCCAAATAATATTAAAAAAAAACAAGTTAAATTAACAAGCACTGAAGACATTAACTACATTATACAGCTCGTTATTTCCTCACACTTCCAAAACATTATACAACATACATGCGTCTATGACTAAGCATCACGCTCGCAAAAATCAATAACATAACCCTCAAATGACCAAGTGGTGACCAAAATATAAAGGGATCGGAGCCAAAAACAGTAATTTTGAGAGCCGCGCTTAAACTTTTATCTTCCTTCACCGGAATGTGCGCAGCGCTCTTCCCCTCCTCTTCCTCCCCCTCCCATCTCTCTTTTCTGTTGACGTTTGGCTTTTGTGCCTGTTTTACTAAGTGCGCGTATTTCTTATTTTATTTTATATACTACATTAATACATACAATTTATAATAAAAAAGAAACCATAATATTTTAAATTAACACACTAGAAAGCTGCTAAACCCACAGTTTTTAATATGCACTCTTAAAAATCAAGGTTCTTTATTGGCATCAATGGTTCCACAAAGAACCTTTAACATCCATGGAATCTTTTCATTCCACAAAAGGTTCTTTACAGTGGGAAAGGGTTCTTTAGATTTTTAAAATGTTCTTCACACTTGCCATAGAATAACCAGTTTTGGTTTCACAGCCTGTGAACCCCCCCGGAATGGTATTATATAACCCCAGAAAGGTGGGTGCAGGGAGAAAAAGTTGAATTTTGGGCAGTCAATAGGTTTAACTGTAATCGCTAATAAATAAAATACCTATTTTTAAAATCTTAAATAATCTAAAATGAAATACAATAAAAAATGCTTGTCAGTAGGGATATACATGTACAATCACGTGACTGAATTCGCAAACGAGTGGAAAGGTGGCTTTATTCTGTTGAGAGATTCTCTACTCACGTCCTGTGTACTGCCATCTAGCGACGCGACAAAAGACAGGCAATAAACTATTATTTTTCTGTTTAATATTGAAATACATCATTCGTCACCAAAATATAAAGGCATCTGAGCCAAAAACAGCCATTCTGAGAGCAGCGCTTAAACTTTTATCTTTCTTCACCGGAATGTGCGCTGCGCTCTTCCCCTCCTCTTCCTCCCCCTCCCATCTCTCTTTTCTGTTGACGTTTGGCTTTTGTGCCTGTTTTACTAAGTGCGCGTAATCTTCCTTTCAAAAGCATCTCTTCTTCACTGGACTCTATTTTTTAGTGACGGCGCGTGACATGGCATCGACTCTGATGTAGTGCGTTCCGAAAAAATCGCGTGAATCTCTCAGAAGCGCAAGATATTCGCCCAAGATCTTCAAGGTTTTGTTTCCTTTGTCATACTGTCTTCCTGTGCTCATCTGCGGCGGTTATTTCCGTCGGTCCGTCTGCTCTGCGTGCTGCTGTTTTTCTCGCCAGCTGGATAAAATTCACCTTGACTTGTATGTCCGAAGCCCGCCGTGGTTATAAACAAATCATTTCCGCACGCATGTTATTACGGTAGGCTAACAATCTGAAATAGCTCGCAGGCTGTTATGGATTAGCACCTGTCTGGAATATTCGACGGTATTCGCGTAGGTATAAATGTTCTGCAGAGCTGCTTTAGTATATCAGGGTGTTTTATCCATCTCGCTCGGTAAATTGATGGTTTGTATTGTGATTAGGTAATAGAGCGCGCAGGCCGGATTGTATAATTCTCCAGTTGAGACAGTTTTGCATATCTGGCAAAGGGAACTTGATTGGTTGACCAATTACGAGCTCCTGAGCTGCTGTTGTGTTGGATTTTGATTAAAGAGACGGAAGTTTATTTACTGGTGCAAGTTCAACCAACCAAGAAAGAACCAAAACAATGTTTCGCTATTTGAATGATGTGGATGACAGCCCATACATGATGTGAGTATTAGTACTATCAAAATGACAACATGTGTTTGAGGTGAACATCATAATCCATTAGTGCTTTAAAATAAATTTTAAGTACATTTTATGACTGTAAAAGGATGTGCATGTTATGTTGTGACAGGGATCCGTTCGCAGCACACAGACACCAGATGAGGGGTCTCTTTGGGTCTTTTGGGATGGACCCGTTTCCTTTCACCCCTCAGATCCAGCATCCACGTACACGCTTGCAGGTACATAATAGAGCTGTAAAAAGGGCTCGATTTGTAGATTTTTAACCCTTGTGCTGTGCAAAAATTGTTCAGCTAAGTTGTTACTGATCAAAAATGACCTGCCTTTAAAAACTGCTTGTAAATCTCTCATTATTCTGTATTACCACCAAATCCTCTTTTTTTTAATTATTATTATTATTATTGGCTTGTTTTCTTTCAGTTAGCACAGATTTAGTTTTTTTGTTTTTTAGAACTGATTGGTCATAGGCCTCTTGAGCTTATGTTTGAGTGAAAGAAAAAAAAACATTATTTGTGGATAATTTTGGCAGGTTTCGTTCAAAAACTGAAGTGCATAAACTCAGTGAGACTTATGATCAGTCAGGTCTGCAAAGAAATACAAAACCTGTGGTAATAGACAAAAAACTATTTGATAAAAAGATTGAATCCAATATTTAGTAGTAATGTTGCATAACAAGAAATTCATAAGTAAGTATTTGTAGGCTGGCCATTTTTGACTGGGAACATCACAAGTGTAACAAGGTGGGAAAAACTTATCAATGAGTACGTTTACATGGACAACAATACTCCGATTGTAATACGATTAAGACAATACTCTGATTAAGAATCTACCATGTAAACAGAGATTTTTGATTACCTTAATCCGGCTAAAGTCATAATCGAAGTAAACAGAAATCGAATTAAGACATGTGGAGTATTCCTATTTTAGTTGCATTACTGAAGTGCAGTATAGACATGCAAACACCTTAATCACATTATTACCGTCGTGTAGGACCTTTCGCCGCATTTTGCGACAGGATACACACACGGCAGTGGTCAACCGTTTGACAGCAAATAAAAGAGCTTCAACACTGCCATTGTCTATGCACGTACAAATAATTAACTGCACTTGAAGCTTTCATAAAATTAAAAATGAAACACCCAAAACTGTACATGGCATCATCAAGAAGACAAACTATATGTTTATATGTGAAATTCCGGAGGGGACGTCGGATGGCGTCACGTGGGACGTAATGACGTGCGCCATTAATCAAACTATGTATTATAACATGTAAAACGGGAACATGAAAGGAATATTCTAAAAGCAACTCATGTAAACACCATAATCATAATATTGGCTTATTTAGAATAAGGTAAATCATTCGATTACTGATAACCATGTAAACGTAGTCAGTGATCATTTTGAGCCAAATCAGTAAGTTTTAGTCCAGTTTGATAACATTAATTGGCATTTTTGGGAAAAAGAAAATTCTGTCTTGGTCAAAATGACCGGAACACAACATGAGGGTTAAATAATTCTGTTAATATGTTTACTGCCATTTTTTTTAATGCTAAATTCAGCATCTCTGCAGTTTGTCTCAGTTGTTCTTGTCCGTGTTTATGAGTGATTTTAGGCTTGTATTGAAGATTAAAGTGTCCATATTTTACCCTTTGTAGCCACAAGCTGGAGCCTTGGCCCCCTTCGGCATGATGGGAATGGTATGACATCTTGACTCTTTACAAAGGAGCTCACTTATTTGATTAGTAGCAGAAATAGTGCAGCATCGTATATTTATGTCAGTGCATTTTGAGATTTCTGTGTTTTTTCCCCAGGGTGGAGGTTTCATGGACATGTTCAGCATGATGAGTGGGATGATGGAGAACATGGTGAGTTTCAGAGTGGCCTAACAGCCTTATTGAAACACTCCGGTTTATAGTTTAAGAACATTCCATTTGTTAATGGTAAGGGTGCATTATCGTTTACAGCCTTTAAACTGGAATAAGTGCAGACTGTGACTTTCAAGTTGCTACCTTTTAGATTTCACATTAAATCAATCAGTCTATATTAGTTCTCTATATTTTGAGAGAAAACAATTGCACAAATTGAGGTTGACTGATCACAATCTCATTCAATTCAAATTTATTTGTATAGTGCTTTTCACGATACATATCGTTGTAAAGCAGCTTTACAGAAAATTAAGTTTCTACAATATATTTAGCAGTAGCGACTGTCAAATTGATGTACATATGGCAGAAATGTACAGTAAAATTCAGTTAATGATGTAATCAAACAGATGAGTAACAGCAATGATTATATGTTGCAATCAAACTTGTAGCAAAATTTGGTAGTTTATGTTGTTTCAGGGTTGGCATCATCTGAGGTCCTCTGAGGGGTTTGCATCATCTCTTCTCAGGTGTTTGGTCATCTCAGGTCTTTGTAAGGGCTGGATCCAGACTGAAGCTTGTGTAATTCCTAGTTACCACGGGATGTAAATCCCGTGGCAGAAACAGAGAAACAAATAGACATAATTAGCATAGCTGCTGTTCCAACCAAGCAAAAATGATTTGTTCAGCCCAAGCTAAGGAATAATAATGTGCATTTGATCAGATTATGAGATGCATTATTTGAATGCTTGGCCAAAGAGATGTGTCTTTAATCTAGATTTAAACAGAGAGAGTCTGTTTAATGAGACTCTCATAACTTTTCTGTTTCTTTACTCTGTAGGAACAAATGTCAGGTTCTCCAAACTGCCAGACCTTCTCCTCCTCCACAGTCATCTCGTACTCCTCCACAGACATAGGAGCACCTAAAGTCTATCAGCAGACCAGTGAATTTCGCACTGCTCCCGGGGGTGTAAGAGACGCATGGACACACAGCATTAGACATGAAGAGGAATGTGACAGTGACTGACTCTTGAGCCCCAGTCTTGAATATCTGGCACACAAATGGATATATACCCATACCCATAACATTCTGCATCATCAGGGATGCACCGAATGTTCGGCAACTGAAATTATTCGGCCGAAAATAGAAAAAAAAAAAGCTCTTCCGGTGTTCGGCCGAATAAGCGAAAAGACAGAATAAATTGTACTGAACAATGACGTGACGTAATCAAATAGAGGCGCGCACTAATGCAGCAAACATGCTGGCAATGTGGAAGCATTTAAAACTGTCAGAGAAAGACGCAAAAATCATTACAAGCACCGACAGCCAGAGAGTGTTTTGTACTGCATCGCATGTCCCTGATGAGAAGAGGAAGGGGTGGTTGTTGCTGGTTACTGTATCTGTATGATAATTGAAATTGCGACATGGCCTTAAACAATTAGTAAATAAACTGCAGAATGTTATGTTTTCTAATACACGCACGAATTGCATGTATTCTGACAGCGATGATGAGCTCACGGCGCCAGGGTTCAATGTCCAAAGCGTGAGGAAAAGCTCCGCTGAAACAGTGTTACTCGTCAGTTGCTCATGAACATTTTTATGAGTTTTTACAAGGCATGTGACTATAATGTGATGCGTGCGACAAACATCCCAAATTCGTAATTAGAATCATTCATAAATGTGCTGTTGTCAAGAAAAAGAAGAACTGAGGTCTTCCTGCCAGATTCTGCTAAAATAAAAGCTGAGAAAAAGCAAGAACTCCATCAACATTCATAAATGTTAGTATTGTCATTGTACTGTTGTTCTGGAAAATAAAATTAAAAAAAGTAAGACAATAATAATAATTACAACAGCTTCAAAATTCGGAATAATTTGTAATATGTAATTATTCATGGTATTTAGAAGTGCCCGCTATAACAATATCGTGCATATTCATTACCGTGATATATCGCATTACCGAATACCGGCACAAGTCTAATTCACACAGAGTGTTCAAATTGGGATCTGTAATATTTTCTAATGTTTTAAAAGAATTCTCTTCTGCTCAGCAAGGCTGCGTTTATTTGTACATTTAAAAGAATACTTGCCTGATTCAAGAAGGGGGGTCTCAAAAATTACCAAAAAATATTCTTTTACTAACTTATTAATTTTAAGTTAAATTGTGCTAGAGTGTTAAAAAAAATGTTAAGTGTTAAGTAAATAATTTTAAATTGTTAAATAAATGTTTTAAATTTTAAACAGTAAAAAGCACATTTTGGCTATTTAATTTATGCAATGGTGAAAATAATTGGCAAAATACTTGGTGGAAAAAATGACGAAAAACCGTGTTCGGTATTCGGTCAACTTCGGCCAAGAATTTTCATTTCGGTGCATCCTTATCCATCATCATTGTTATTCATCATTAATCTGAGTTTTACGTTTTATTATTGCAATGATCCCAGCATTTGGCAGCAGAAATTCTTTAAAAAAAAAAATGAATGTGATAGCCTGGTAAAACTGGATTGCTGATGCTTTGTAAATATTTTTTTCCTTTAAGTACCACATGTAGAAGTGTCAAAACTGTTTAATCGCCCCTAATTGTTTCTTAAATTGTGCGTGTGTGCTTTTGTTTAGATCAGAGAGACGCGTCAAACAATGCGGGACAGTGCGAGTGGGCTGGAGCGAATGGCTATAGGGCATCACATTGGTGAGAGAGGTCACGTGATGGAACGCTCAAGGAACCGTCTCACAGGAGACCGTGAAGAGAGACAGGACTTCTTCAATCTGGAAGAGAGTGAGCCAAATCCCTCTTTTTCTTTTTTCCTCTGTAACTGCAGGCAACTGCTTAAATGTTGTCGCGGACCTTTGTGAAGAAATTCTCTTATTCACTATTGTAAAAATCACTCTTTCAGGTGAGGCAGCTTCCTTTGATGAAGAGTGGAGGAGAGAGGTGGGCCGGTACCGCCCCCATAATGTCCATAGTTTAGACTATGGGCGTGAGCGGAGTGCAGGGGTTGGACAGCAGCTGGCCCTGACAGCGCCTCCGAGCTCCTCCTCCTCTCCCTCGCCTCGCCATGAGTCACCACGCCACCATCCTCCTCACTCCCGTCCGCGCTACGACTGGTGAGAGGTACGAATCTCACACGGCCCGAATGAAACTTGTCTCTTTGAATTTGTACGTTATACTCAGGCTTTTTTTTTTTTTTTTTTTTTACACGTTGTGTATCTGTTTGCAGGTGAAGTTATCTAGCTGATGCTGTGAAGAGAAAAGTGAGGGATAGAGAAGAAAATTATAACTGAGGGGTCAAATGTTTGATAGATCTGAACTGTCTTAATATGTGTAGTCAGCTCCTTAAAGGGACGTGTGCTGGCATGAGGTATAACACAGGCTGAATTTTTTAGACTGCATCTCTGTTGTGTGGAATTTGGCCTGGCCTGTGTACTTCATACCACGTTACTACTCCCGAAGCATACACACCAGCATTCATCATAATTCCGACAGCTCTTCAACCTTGTGATATATACATACACACAGACATCTTTGTATTTAAATGAATTCTCATGCTTCCAATATTTCAATATCCAAATATTTAAAGATACACTACACATTCTGTATATTCGCGTGCGCACACACACACACACACATACACACTCACTGTAAAGTCCATATATGTTTGTGTTGACACTAGGATATCTGTGGGTTTAATTGTACAATGCTGACTAATTAAACTTATTAACTAATAAAAAGACCTTGTTACATCATTGGCTGTGCCATGTTATATCTATGCCTTGATAGTCAGCAATATGCTTTGTGATCCCACTGTTGCTCTTTTTTTTTTTTTTTTTCAAAAGTTTCTTTTGTGAAAATTATGTACATATATACGTTACCGTTTAAAATTGAGTCTGTAAGATTTAAAAAGAAAAATAAATGAATTAACTTTTATCCAGCTAATATGCATAAATTGATCAAAAGTGACCGTAAAGACATTTACAATATTACAAAAGCTTTCCATTTCAAATAAATGCTCTTCTTTTGAACTTATTGAACTTTTCCATAAAAAAACATTGTTTTCCGTATTGGTAACAAAAAGAAATGTTGCTTGAGCACTAAATCAGCATATAAGAATGATTTCTAAAGGATCATGTGGTGCTGGATGGAGTAATGGCTGCTGAAAATTCAGCTTTGCCATCACAGGAATAAATTCCACTTTAAAATATATTAAAATAGAGAGCATTTTAAGTTGTAAAAATATTTTGGAATAGTTTGAAATATGAACAAAAATTGTTTTTGCAGTAATGTACTTCATGGGGAAATGCGTTTTGAATGGTTTAAATTCAAAACGCATGTTTTTATTATAATAGTCCCAATTCTTTGTGCGTGTTGTGTGGTCTCATATTTACTGGCTTTACATGGTAATAAAAATGCTTGTGGGTTTAATTCATGTTAACAAATGTCTCATGCTAAAAATGTGTGTGTGTGTGTTTTAATGTTTATTATTGCTTACGTTTGCCCCATAGACTTCTTTTGTGAGTATATCGTGGGAAACATGATTTTTTTTGTTTATGTTTGTATACATACATTTATACACATTTTGTCTGGAATCAAATGCAATTTTGCAGAGCACTCCCAATCAGTTTTTAGCAAGAACACACTTAACCATGGAAAAATCGCTGTAATACATGGCCAGATCTTTTTTTTCTTGCCTTCCCTCCACTTTTCACTGTACTCTTTTTGTTTGTTCTGTCTCTCATCAGTGCAAGCTTTATCCCCTTTTTTCCGTTACTATTTTTCTTATCATTTTTCACATAAAGGCTCTGTGTTAGTTTATGATTTATCCTTCTATTGTTGTCTGTACAGACAGATGTGTGTTAATAGAAGTTAACACTATTGTTCTTTTCAGCCTAACCCATCATTTGTTCATTGCACATCATTTGACTTCACTTGCTGGTTTCATTGGCCACCACGGTTTGTTTTGCTTGATTTGATTTGCATCTGCAACAAGCTCTGGTAATTTTAGCTACATGGTATTTGCACTAACTTATACGTGTGTATATATATATATATATATGACAGAGATATATGCTATTATGTATATTTTAAATATTTATATGGTACAAATTATGGTAAATATACTTTATTATTATAGTAAATTATTTATATTTTACTGAAATGTATAGTAAAAAATACTGTAATTTATCTGATTTTCTCGTGCACTAGCCACATTTAGTGTGGTGTGGCTGTGGTATTGGGCATCACCCTGAAGACAAGGTACAACACTTGACAGATTGGTTCATACTGTACTTGGCGCAACCTTTTATACAGTCTATGGGCGCAACACACAAAATACATCCGTGATGCACACTGCAAAAATCAAACAAAATGTATGTCAGTCCTTCAGAATGGGATGAGGTGATGTAGTTTTGCTTTCATGACACAGATCTTAAGCGATATGTAGCCTATACTGAGGATTTAGGCCAGTGTTTCATAAATACTTCTCTAGATCTATTTGAGCAGGTTATTTCTTTGCTCTTGTCTTTCCCCAGTTTTCTACTTTTTTGTTTTCTATTTTTGAACTCTCCTTTGTGAAAACTGACTTTCCCACAGTAGAAAACTCATGAGTACCTGCTGCTGAAGGTCAGTATGATTAGCTCTGGGACAAGAGAGATGGCTATAAAAAGACTATTTAGACACTGCTGTGCAGGACATAAAGTGAGAATGTTTTAAACCATACGGCACACATACTACATCTCTTTTTCTCACAAGAGAAATTGTGTTATAAGTTATAATCAAACGCGTTATAGAACACTTAATTCCGGACCACAGTTCTCGCGTTTTTTGGTTAGCCAAGCAACACTTCAGCAGCACTGAGTCTTTTCTTTATTTTGTATCACTCTGATTGTCTGTATTTGCGAGTTTCAGACAAAATATCAATCTGTGCATGGTTGACTTTTTTTTAGTGACTCTTTCGACAGGTTACCTCATTGAGCCAGTATATAGCAACAAAAAGTTATTCGGTGCGTTCGACGCCGCCATATTGGTGAAGGCAACTCTCATATCGGGACAGGCGAAAAACATACCCGACTCGTCGGCAGCTTGGGCATCTACAAACCGTCGCACAATAATAAAAACAGATCTCGGGGTATTATCTTTCACAGGTAGGACTGAACAGTTGTTTCTGTATGTTTTTTGGTCATTTGTAGCTTTATGTTGACAGCTTAATTAGCCACCAGTGTCAGACTATTAATAGCTAGCGATATCGCTAGTAAGCTGTGAAAGCTGAGACTCTATATGAAATCAAAGTTTAAATGAATTCTTAAGTTTTAACTTTTATATTGTAGTTTATATCATAAAGTAAATTGTGTTATGAGCACAATATGTACAGTGAGCACTTTGACAAGACAATGCCAGACTGTCAGGATTAGGGATGGAGCTAAAGCGTCTCTCTTTAATTTCACTAACATTACTTATTTACAAAGAGTAAGTTTATCATCATTTGATTATAAGGATTTCATAGCTTATCATAAATATGTGGACTTATTATATATATATTTTTTTCCTTTTTAGCCAATTGCAAACAGGACAACGCAAGCCTTAAGGAAAGCTGAAGAAAGCCTGTTCTCTGCATTTCCAAGAGAGTAGGCTATACTTCCACAGCCTAATGTTGTATTAGTACTAGTTAAAACCCAGAATAGCCCTGAATGAATGGCCAGAATTACCCTGGTCATATTCAATAGCCCTGAATGAATGGCCAGAATTACCCTGCTCATATTCTAACCACCAAAGTTTCTTACTTTGTTTAATAATTATTACACAATACTATTATAAAACTACATTTCATGATTATTTATTTTACTTTAGAATTTACTATTAATTTATTCTTCATTATTGTCTATTCTGTATTATTCCACCCTTGATATTACATATTCTGCTTGCTATTATTCATCTATTATTAATCATTTATTTATTTTGGTATTATACATATTTATTCTATTGTAAATCTATATATACTGTTGTACTTGCTTTTTATATTATTCACTTTACTACAACTTGTACTACATATACTTTTTAATATTACATATCACTTTTACTGTGCGCTGTATCAGTGCATAATATTTTACCACTGTAACTGTAAGTTTTACTGGATCCATAAAGGATTATCAGTTGCATTTGTTATTGTTTGTTGTGGAGTTTATATCTGTGTAGAGTGCTATCAAAATAAAAAGCAGACTACCAAGAGTGTCACTTTTTGATTTGTATTCGCTGGTTTTATTCAATGTTCTCAATGATGGAAAATTATTAGTGCTTAAAGATGTATTATTTTGATTTTCTTCCAGTATTTCAAAGGGAATGAGCTGTGTTCTGACCTGAAGCACAAGAAAAGCTAAAATGTTGGGGTTGAAGACAGAGAAAGCAATGAAACAACTTAATTTCATTTAATGTACATTCAAATTACAAAACATGTATATGTCACAGTTATACTACATTAACATTAGAATTGTAAACCGAAAAAATCAATCAAATCAACAAGTGAGACAAGTGTGAGTTTTCACAATTTCTTACGAAAATTAATAATTTTCCAAACCTAACTAAATAACTGGAGGCAGAGTTATTTTTAACTCCATGTAGATCACAAACCTCTGAAATCGGTTGATAAATGTAAACGTTATCGTGTTTTTATCCAGAAAAAACCGCAGCTCCCCGTTTACCTCCATTTATTTTTAAGGCAGTCTTGCCCTCACAAACATGGCGGACGCGTTGACGTATCGCAGCAACGGCTCAAAGCGGCCAATGAGGCGTCTAGGTATTATGTCTATTGTTTTCACGACTAAAGAAAGCGTTTAAAGTGGAGCGTGCACACGAACCCCAACAGTGTGTACCGCTCAAATACCCGCCCATTACGGCGGGAAACCCTCCTCATCGGCTCGACGAGACACCTGCTGGTGCTGATGGGATAGATGAAGGGAGAAAGGAAGCAGGGAGACAAGAGAAAAAGAAGAGGTTTTGGAGATGTGGCCTTCATCACTATTTTAGCCGAAGAGGAACATACAACGTGGCTAAGGCACAGAAAAGGAACCAGAGAGAGGCGGGATCGATTTAGTGACTTACTGATGGTAAAATCACATGTGCAACGTTAGCCTAATGATGTTAAAACCCAGAATAGCCCTGAATGAATGGCCAGAATTACCCTGGTCATATTCAAACCACACACTCTCTCTCCTCCCCCCTTACTTGTTTCTTACTTTGTTTAATAATTATTACACAATACTATTATGAAACTACATTTCATGATTATTTATTTTACTTTATAATTTACTATTAATTTATTCTTCATTATTGTCTATTCTGTATTATTCCACCCTTGATATTACATATTCTGCTTGCTATTATTCATCTATTATTAATCATTTATTTATTTTGGTATTATACATATTGTAAATCTTGTAAATCTATATATACTGTTGTACTTGCTTTTTATATTATTCACTTTACTACAACTTGTACTTTTTAATCTTTTTAATATTACATATCACTTTTACTGTGCGCTGTATCAGTGCATAATATTTTACCACTGTAACTGTAAGTTTTACTGGATCCATAAAGGATTATCAGTTGCATTTGTTATTGTTTGTTGTGGAGTTTATCTGTATAGAGTGCTATCAAAATAAAAAGCAGACTACCAAGAGTGTCACTTTTTGATTTGTATTCGCTGGTTTTATTCAATTTTTTTCAATGATGGTAAATTATTAGTGCTTAAAGATGTATTATTTAGATTTTCTTCCAGTATTTCAAAGGGAATGAGCTGTGTTCTGACCTGATTAAATATAATCTGCGAACGGCGGCTGATTTGAAGCAGTGCATGCCGGTTAGAAATTTAGTCCGACTTGAACCGACGCTGAAGCCACATCACTGCCACGTGTGGCATCAAAGTACCGCGATTGCGTTTCGAGAGCAGTCGGCTGACTCAGCTGACGCAGCTTTTTCAGAGCGACTGCAGGAGTGCTGATGACGACACAGCTGTTTCACGATTGGCCAGATTCACCACATGACCATAATGATGTGTGTTTCTAACATCTTCAAATCCAATACTGCTCATAAATCTGTGTTTTTAGAACAGTAAAAGCTTTTTTACTGTAGTCGCAATATACAAATATAAGTCGCAGAGTTATTTTTGACTCCATGTAGATCACAAACCTCTGAAATCGGTTGATAAATGTAAACGTTACCGTGTTTTTATCCAGAAAAAACCGCAGCTCCTCCATTTACCTCCATTTATTTCTAAGGCAGTCTTGCCTTCACAAACATGGCGGACGCGTTGACGTATCATACTGATTATATACTGCTTAATACGCCATCTGTTCAAGAATAAAGTTCAACGTAAATATATACTATTTAAATACTAATAAAGTGGGGGTATATATGCTTTCATGATAAACGTGACTCATATAACATTGCGACTACAGTAAAAAAGCTTTTACTGTTCTAAAAACACAGATTTATGAGCAGTATTGGATTTGAAGATGTTAGAAACACACGTCATTATTGTCATGTGGTGAATTTGGCCAATCGTGAAACAGCTGTGTCGTCATCAGCACCTAAAGTCGCTCTGAAAAAGCTGCGCCAGCTGAGTCCATAGACATAATAAAATACCTAGACGCCTCATTGGCCGCTCGGCCGCACGTCAACGTCGCCGCCATATTGGTGAAGGCAACTCTCATATCGGGACAGGCGAAAAACATACCCGACTCGTCGGCAGCTTGGGCATCTACAAACCGTCGCACAATAATAAAAACAGATCTCGGGGTATTATCTTTCACAGGTAAGACTGAACAGTTGTTTCTGTATGTTTTTTGGTCATTTTTAGCTTTATGTTGACAGCTTAATTAGCCACCAGTGTCAGACTATTAATAGCTAGCGACATTGCTAGTAAGCTGTGGAAGCTGAGACTTTATATGAATTAAAAGTTTAAATGAATTCTTAAGTTTGAACTTTTATATTGTAGTTTATATCATAAAGTAAATTGTGTTATGAGCACAATATGTACAGTGAGCACTTTGACAAGACAATACCAGACTGTCAGGATTAGCGATGGAGCTAAATCATCTCTCTTTAATTTCACTAACGTTACTTATTTACAAAGAGTAAGTTTATCATCACTTGATTATAAGGATTTCATAGCTTATCATAAATCTGTGGACTTATTATATATATGATCGTTTCCGCGGTAAACTAAGCTTCTTTTTAATTAGTTTAACAAAACTCAAATTGAATTCAGCTGGACACACTTTCCTGTTTATCCCAACAAATAGCCAAGCAAAGCGCACGACACTGACAAGGTACACGATACCTTGTTTATATTGTTTGAATACCTTCATATTTCTATAAAAATCTAAAATACATGTTTGAATACATATTTGTATTAAAGTAAAAATGGATGATAAATACGCCTTTCGTAAATAGCAAGCACTTTGAGTGTCTTGTTCATCATATTTATTTTCACAAAAGCAACAGAACTGAAATTATATCAGGTTTATTAGCAGCACAGCACATGAGTGTGAATAACGCGATATCTGCCTTTGATCTCGTTGGTATATGTTCCACTTCGAGAGGTCAGAACTGTCCGTCTTGACTGCGCTTATTTCACTCCTCCCCTCACTGCAGCCGCCTACTCTCGCCTACATTTCAGGCACATCTCAAACAAGCCTATTGGCTGAGTCAGCCGGCTGCTCTCCAAACGCTATCGAGGTACTTTGATGCCACACGTGACAGTGACGTGGCGTCTGCGCCGGTTCAAGTCGGACTAAATTTCTAACCGGCATACACTGCTTCAAGTCAGCCACCGATCGGTCTGAGCAGCGCTGCATGAAGTCGAACGCACCTAGTGTCTTTATAAATGAATGAGTGAGTGAATCATTCACTGAACCTATTCCTTCAAATTGATTTTGCTTTGGGTTCGTTCGAAACTATTTTTAGCGACTATTTTTAGAGACAAATCGCGTAGCAATATTATGGTTCAAATATAAATGTAAAACAGAAAAAAAGATCAAGTTTATTTTTAATCACTTTTAAACAGCGTTTCCTTTTATAGACCAATTACTAAATTATAGCCTAGACTAATGATTAATAGGTTAAACGGATATAAAAGCATGAATTAATAGGCTATTTTAATCTGTATCAAACCATTACTACAGATATTATGAGTTGCTACAGATTTCTGAACATGCATAATATGAATATAAACATGTGTTCCTTTCAGTCACAGGTTTACAGGTTATTTACTGAATGCTGATCGTGTGATGTGCTGTAACGAATTCCAAACCGTAAGAGAACGCCGCTCCCTGTTAAACACCTGCAACAGTAAATCAATGCAAAGTAGCTCTGCAGCCAGTCTCAGCCTCTCGTGCTTCAAACGGTAGATGGGGCGCTTTCAGTCAGACAGCAGACATGATAACGCACGCGCACTTCTGCGAGGTTGGTTACCATGGTTACAACACAATGGGAGCCGGGACAGAGGTCTATTCGAAAGGGAAGAAAAAACTGCAGGAGAGAGAGACTGAGGGAGATGGATTGTGTATGGGTGTGTGAGAGAGACCGCTTGACTGGTCACTCCACTGCAGTCTTACAAGAAAGTACAGATTTGGGGAAGCTCTTTTAGTCTAATGCCATCTTTACAATGCAAAGGCAGCAGTGAAGCTAAATCCAAAGTGGCTTATAGCTATTCCATAAAAAGCACAGTTGCAGGATAAAAGCGTTAATAAAATATACTAGGAAATGATTTTTGAAAATATAATGAACATAGAAACATGCAATTATAAATATAAAATACAAATGATTGAATTATGAAATATATGCTCCGTCACGACAATGACAGAGACATATTTTAGACTCTTTTATGTGACTTTAATGTGTCTTCACTCAGTTTAAAGCAGGCACAGAACCACCTCAGAGCCTATAGCTTGTGTAAAGACCAAAGACACCTTAAAGTATGTGTGAATTGCTAATTGGGGGGGGGTAGCGTTTATTTGAATGGCCCCTTCTTTGTCTGTTTTTAAGTCCTTGCTAAACACTTATTTGTTTTCCTTAGTGTATTGACTACTGTGATATGGTCATTTTTAAACGTGTTTTTAAATTTTTGTCTGGTTTGTTCGCTGTGTATGTGGTAAAATTGTTGCTCTTCTGAAAAGCACTTTGGTCAGCCTGGTGGCTGTTGTATATGTGCTCTACAAATAAAATGAACTTGAACTCTTTGCCCATTTTCGATTATCCAGGAGTGACGCGCGGTGGCCTGCTGCCAAGATGGCGACGGCCGGCTCCGCCTACTTTGAGCTTCAAAACTACGTCCATGTTTTTATACAGTCTATGCTCACAGCACAGATCGTGAAAGCAGGCTGCAGTTTTTTTTCATTTATTGCAACAAAGGGTAGAGACGATGTAAATAATAGATTCAGTGTGCAGTGTAGAGAGCTTTATTCATTAAAATGGAAGTTTGTGAGATCGCGATGGAGGGTAACAGCTTTTTAATGATTATAAAGAGAGTTTGCAAATGTGAAATTGAATTTATACAACAGTTTTATACATTTTTGATTTTATACAAAAGTTCATATTAAGTGACTTACATTTTAGGAACACTGTTGTCTATTTTGTTCTATTTCGTCAACAAAAATATAGTTCAACAACAAAGTCACAGCTGAGCCGCTACGGATCTATAGTCTTTGACACAGAGCTGTTTCGTTTATGAATGAATATTTGCCTTTGAACAAATCTAGTGAGTCAATGATTCAATGACCCATTCATAAAGGGAGTCACTTGCTTCGTTCCTAAATGAATTAGCCGTTTGCACGAATCGATTGAATGAATGATTCAGTGACAAAGACAGTGACTTGGTGCCACCTACTGGCTGTTTCAGTTTCATTTTTAAAGTATAAATTGAGTCATTTAAATCATTTACATTTCTATATTCAAAACTTTATATTAAAATATTAATATCATAACATTATTATTATGACATGCATTAATGCCACCTCTGAGTCTTGTCAAAAATTCTGTAAATATTCCTTAACGCCACATTTGTGCTCTTCTGCGCCATGCAAAGATGAATTGTTGATGCTGATTTCATTTGACTGGTAACTTATTCTTCCTGATTGTATCTTATTATTATTTTAATTTAATTTATTGTTTAAATTAAAATTTTTGAGAAAAGTTTATAAATGTACATTTTTGGCACAAAAGATGACATACATTTAATACATTTCTGTCATTGATCAGAAGGTGTCTGTCCGTATTTTTTTTAGGAGCACTAGTGCTCCTTAAAAGAATAAGCATAGAGTCCTTAAGAATGTAATATTAAATCTAACTGCAAACGTTTTTGCAAAGTGTAAACTATTAAATATAATCTGCAAATCATTCAATACTGTACAGTAAATAAGTGTTTTGAGAGCATAGTTAAACAGGCCAGTTAGAGACACTAATCATTCTCATTTTTTATTAAATCATTCTTTAATTTCACTAATCAATCTTTTCTTTTATTAAACACAGGGGGTCATTAATGATGCTTACATTGTAACGTGCAAATTCACGCACAACGTATCTTTAATTTGGCCAGAATTGCAGGTGCTTGTCTTAATATACAAGAAGGTTTATTAAATAAGTTATTAATAAATGTTATTATAGATTATAAAGTGTTTTATAATTAAATACATCCGAAAGGTCATCTAAAATTACCATTACCATTACCAGACTCTTTTCTTGTTTGGAAATATATGAAAAAGTAAATGGGGTCCATTTTTCATGTTGACTTTAATTGAGAACAATCTGTAGATTTGAAATAAGCCTCATAAACATGGAAGCTTAGGTTTTGATGAACGAAATTGCCTATTTCAAATAACTTTGCAGAAATAATGGCACCCCTTCCTCATTAAGGCAGTACAACTAGGCCCAATTAGTGCCCATTACCTAATCAAGCAGTTCTAGGTTAATTTCCTTAATTAAGTGTCGTAAATCGACAATTAAATAAGCAGTCATTTACATAATGAATAAATACCCTTATCTCGACATCTTTCTTCCTTCCTTTTTCCATGGCTTTCCTTTCCTACCTTGCCCTTTTCCCTGAAGTATAAGGAAAATCACGCCCCTTCTCACCCTCCAGTGGTCGTGCGTCCCTCGCTCACCCCTCCGTGAAGATTTGTGCCCGTACAGACTGCAAAAGAGTGCAAGTCGTCTCGACAGAGGAGCGGGAGAGGGGCAGAAAGAAAAGGGGGTGGGGAAGAATCAAACGTACGCATCAATTTATACAGTCTTCAACAGCACCCCGTTTTCTGCGCCGATTTCAGGGGGAGCGGCTGGGAAAACACTGCGTTATTTGCGAAGCCGCAACAATGTAAATCTTTCCGTGCATCGAGTTGCCTGTATGTTTGATCGCGTGTAGGTCAATGTACATGTACAGTACGAACGGCAGCAGGAGAGAGAAAGAAAGGGAGATACGCATCGCTGGATATTATAGGTAAGAAGAGGAGAAAATGGATGCTTATATTTGACCCTTTGGCCATGCTCAGATGGTCCCCCCTTCTTCGCGCACCCGTCTTTGTGCTTTACTAATGTGCATAGATTTGGCTGAAATCATATTGCAAATCGGGGTGCGTAACCACGCAGGTCTCGAGTGCTCACATTCCACGGGGCTCGACAAGAATACCATTCGCCATTCTGATCCCAAATGTTCCTCATATGAGAAGGAAAAGACTGAAAGGGGGGTTACTCGCGACCCTTTCTCCTCGTCTTGTCAGGATTGAATGTGCAGTGCATTGTCTGAGAACTGTAATCCAGAGGTCGTCCAGTTAGTACAGTAGAGCACTGCCTCTGCATGCGTATCAATAACAAGCAGCAGAAGAATGGAAGAAAGGAACGTTGCGGTGCGTGGCCGAGCGATGATGCACGTTCGGGTGTCTAACTCACCCCACCTTTTGGCATTGTGCTTTTACGTGCTAAAGAATTCAGAATCAAAGCTAATTCCAACTACATTTGTGCATATGTGTATGAGAGGAGGACAGAGTGTATGATTTGTGTTGTGTATGTGTGTGGCAAGCCATTTTAACATTTATTTCTTAAAACCAACTAGTACTCTGTATATTAGGCTACTAGTGGTTGTGAACAGTAGGCCTATTTTTCAGTTTTATTAGTACTACGCACTAGTAATTATCCATTAAATACTAG
This sequence comes from Sinocyclocheilus rhinocerous, assembly GCF_001515625.1. NCBI lineage: Eukaryota > Metazoa > Chordata > Actinopteri > Cypriniformes > Cyprinidae > Sinocyclocheilus > Sinocyclocheilus rhinocerous. Next base: position 103,905 of record NW_015652302.1, on the reverse strand, counting down.
TATCCCAGCAGTGACAAGTAACTATTCCATTGTTACTGGTAACAAATTGCATTTTTTTTTTTTTACAATTGATTTCTTTGGAGATTCTGTGCATAGCGCTTCACTTGTATTGTTATATTTAGAATGCATTCCAGTTGTTGCTGTTATCTATTTCAGTTTTAGGCTACTAGTAACTATTCATTAGGTACTAGTAAGTATTTCAAACCATTCATAACATTCAAATAGTTATTAGCATTTAATTCTATTTTTCTAGTACTACCTGAATAGAAACCAGTATATTAGATACTAGTCTATAATCCGTTTATTACTTGTAGGATTTTTAAATTAAACTGAAGCAGCCATCATTACTGACCATTACTGACAAATACAAAAACAGTTGTAACTAGTGAAATAAGAAATTGGACTAGATTCTAATACTAGTATCTTACTAGTATTACTACTTGTAATACTTATACTAGTATTTAATTTTATATATATATATATATGTGTGTGTGTGTGCTTACGTATACTTATATTAATGCTAGTTTCTTATAAATGGGTACTAATAAAACTGAAACCAAGCAAATATTCCAATAGGTACTAATAGATTAATTATGTATTATATGTATATGTATTAATCAGAAGTGAATAGTTGATACCCAAACTACAGTTCCTTACAGGATTAAATGACAAAAATTTGCAATTTGTCATCAGTAACAACAAAGACTAATTTGTACCAGTAACTTTTCAATTTGTGTTGTGAAGAACAATAATAGTATCTAATGAATAGTTACTAAACTGAAAAAGATACTAGTCTCTAATAATTATTAATATTTACATTTACATTACAAATAAGTACTAGTAACATAGAAATAGATACTAGTTCGGTATAAAGAATACATTTTTAAACTGCTTGCCATATGATGTGTGCCTGTATGTATATATTGTATTGTAATGAAGGTATTGCTGATTCCATAGCTGCATGTGTCTGCAGTGGGAGAGTGGAAGGCTTTTGGTATGCTGGAGCCTGGCCAATATTTTGGTAATGGACTCCTGATGAATGAAGGTTCACCTGTAGACAGAGTGCTGGCAGCCTTTATTGTTTGTCATTTGGATATATTACCATGTACACACCGTAATTGGATCACAAATATGCTGATTTTACATTTATGGGATATGTACAGTCTTTGTGTGTTTGGCACTAGAAATAATTATTGTTTTACAAATGAGTATTTTGTTAATTGTGGTCATGATGGAGTAGCCAGAGTATTCACTGTGTTGGCTGTCAGCAGCCTGTAAATCTGTTTATATGTAATATTTATCAGCACTGGGGTTTTTCTCTTGTGTTCAGTGGTTTGGGTGTAGATGTACATTTTGCAGTTTTGAAGGCGGTGCTAAATACACTCACTTCACTCAGTCCGTTAGTGTGCTATATATAGTCTCATTCACAATAAATGAAGTGTGTGTGTGTGAGAAAGAGAAATACTGGAGTGACTTAGTTAACCTCCTACCCACACTATGTATCTTTTTGTCTCCATCTAATTATTTATCGTCCTCTCTCTCTCAAACTGAGGAGTTTGTCAGCTGGTTTTTCTCATGAAGAAATGTAGTGTCTCTCATGTTTTAGTTTAGAATAAACTAAATAAACTAAAAATGTGATTCACTACAACTATGATGAGGTTAATTAGCAATGTTACTGTATGTAATTAGCAATGTTACTGTATGTCAGTGGATTATTGCATCGTTGCTAAGCAATTGTGTTTGAATTAGCCCAATGGACCCTTTTCACAAGACTGTGATGACGCGTTTAACGGTCATCAGCATCGTAAATCCTTGAACGTTTTTCATTAGTATTTTTATTTTTTAAATGTATGTACATTTATAACACTATTCTTTGTATTATATCACCTTTGCATCAAATTACAAAAACAGTTAACGCTAATGCGAGGGTGTTTCTAATGCAGCGTCTATGGGAGGGACGGTAAATTTGACATCGTTCTCTCTTCTGACAGCCGTTATCAGTCTCTCTCAATTTTTTTCCTTTTATTGAAAGTCATGAAAACACTGTCGTGGAGTTTTTCTTTTGCTATTTGAGCAAATGGGAATGCAAAAAAATATATTTGTGGTACTCTCCCATTCACTGCTATTCAAGTTAACCCAACTATGACGACTTCCGCTGCTGAGAAACCCGGAAATGTGAAAACGGTCCATATTGTCAGACTATATTTGAAACATCATTCAAGAAAAATATCTGTCCTTAAAAGTAAAAATACATTGCTATCAGTGAGGCAGGCTAGAAACAAGAGAAGGAAATCATAAGCAGGAAAGAGAGAGACAGTAGTAAGAATTTCTGCATAGAGAAAATCAAAATAGTTTCTGTCACATTAAAATGTGTTGGAATTAATATTTAACACTTGAAATAGAAACGTTTTCTTATTTGTACAACATAGTGTAAAGCATGTATTTGGGAGTATTTATGTAAATACATAAGTGTGTGAATATTATTGTGTATTTCTGTGCATGTTGAATTTAGAGATTTGTGTGTATGTTGATCTTTTGGTGTAAGCAGTGCCTCTCCCTATGCTGGCTGCAGTGGATGGTTTTTGCAGAGCTCCATTCAACATTGATGACTAAAGCTCAGCTTCAGAGTACCACAAACCCTCTGAAGTACCATGCAGTCCACACAAAAATTACTGTTTAAAACAGCATTACTGTTCCCCAACACTGTTACTGCAAACAGAAGATTGTTTTAGTGTCTAAACTGTAGACATTGTGTTGATTACAGATTGTTTAGTCACAGATCATTTAATTATTGATTATGATAGATATATCAAAGAACATTAGATTATCATTTTGCACTTACAGTGGACCAATGTCATCACCTCTTCATATTACTTGAGAAGGGAATTAAATTAACAATTTACCTTTTCCTTGTAGCATTGATAGATTTATTAAGTATCTGATAACAAATAGAAAGACAAGTAGTGTATATAATATAATATAATGTAATATGTTTAATTTGACTTCAGTGATATTCACTGTGTTTCCTCCAGGTTTTAAAGATTTAATGCTATGATAGGCAGCCTGTAGGCCAACCGTCCTGATTGTGGTCACGCTCCCGCTTTCTGTAATGGCTGACTGGAAGGAATGGACCACATAGAGAGCTAGTCATGAAGACCCGAACCAACAAAGAATCGGTAAGGGCATTACTGCATACTGAGATCAGCATAAAAGGTAGACCATGTGTAGATATAAGTCTAAATCAGTCAGAACCCTTTGAACCAAGTGCACTTGTGTGTTGTTAAAAAGTATTTGGATATCCATATTAGATTGTAGCATTTATTAAAATTTTATTTTTTTTACTTAGTATTTTCACAAAACATACTTTTAGTTCCTACTCCTTTTCGGTCACTTTATCTGTTTTTGTCTTATGCTGTAATTTTTTCATGCTGTCCTTCTTTCTCTTTCTTCTGTTTGCCCTCCCTCGGTCATGTTGGGCATGGCCACAGATGCCCGCTCGCAGTGGACGCAGGAGGGGGGGCAGCGAGGAAAGGAGGGGTAGACGTCCGCACCCCAGCCCCTCCCGAGCAGAGCGCAATGAAAGGCAAACAGTAAGATTTCTTGTATTTTCCTCCATCTGTCTTTTTTTCTTGTATTTCTTTATGATCTTCTCCATTGTCCTAGTTTCTTCATCTTTGATAACCTCATCCTTGGTCTACCTCATCTCTTTTTTCTTCTTATCTCTTTCACTGAATTCTTTCATGCCTCATTTTTTGAGTTTAGAGGATCTTATCCTGAATGTTCATGATCAATCTTTTTCACAATATTCCACACTAGTGTGCATTTACTGTATTTGTTGTGTGTTAAGAAATTTTGTTGACTGTTTTGCATTTGCTTGTCAGCTTGTGAGCAAATTTTGTTATTTTATTGTTTTTTATACTAAATGTAAAAATGCAACTGCCTCACATCATGATTAAAAATTATACTATTAAGCAAAGAATTGCTGGAGAGGAATTGGCTGTTGGACGTTTCAGCCGGCGATCTCAAGGCCATGATTCATCAGAAAGTGAAGGGGAGGAGCATGTGCCACCGCCCAAAAGACAGAAAGTCCAGGTACTGATGAAATTTTAGAAACATTGAATAAAATTCCATAAGATTGAACATTTTTGAAATATAATGATATTTGATTTTGCCACTAGGACTCCTCCAATCCCCCAGTCCCACCCCTTTCAACTAACACTCCGACTTCAGCTCCACCTCCAACGTCAAGCAAGAGTCAATCAAGAGAAAGTGACAATGAGGATGGCCAATCACAAGGAAGTCGGAGCTCAGTTGGAGGCAGCTTAGCCAACAGTAGCAGCAGCATAAGCAGTGGACGGGACATTGACCAGGACAATCGGTCCTCTTCTCCAAGTCTCTCTGCTTCCCCCTTGGCCAGTTTGGATTCTGAATCTGACTCTCCAGATTCCCCAAAGCAGGGTGATAAAAACAAAGATGGAGGGACATCAAAATGTGTAGCAGGGGATCAGAGAGGCTCAGGGAGAGGTGAGGATAGCAGACCAGAGGACCAGAGGGACAGTGAGGGAGGAATGGAGGGAGATTTGTCTTCGTTAAAGTCCTCATCATCCCTATATACATCTCATCGTGGAATGGTGGACAACACAAGTGATGCAAGCAACAACAGGAAGTCATACTTCCCCCTAGATTCCAAACTTGCAAACAAAGTGGAGTATACAGGTCCTGGTGGTCCCGAAACGCTACACACCTGCAGTCGCATCAATTCTAAAGCAAGCACTCAGTGTGGGAAACCTGGGGTGGGAGGAGCTGAGTATTCCCATGGGAATTCAAATGTGAGCCATGGACCGACACTCCCACCTCCACCTGCCCTGAAACCTCTAGAGGTGGGGCAGAATGCTCCAGGTGGGGAAAGTAAAGCAGACAAACCAGAGAAAGGTGATAAGTCTGTTCCACCCTCCTTGCTTCCACAAACTAGTACCATTCCCCAACAACCTCCTCCTCCCAACACTCACCATTACACCCCCACCAGCTGGTCAGGGGGACCTCCCTCTAGTTGTCCTGGCAACTGGGGATATGTACGTTATCCAGGTAACCACCACACACATCCAAGCCCGCAGCCTCCAGTACAGCAACAGCTGCCCTCTGTGTACAATTCTCCTTCATCCACCCGACACTCATCCCACCCACCTTACCTATCTCACCCTCATCCCCACCCACACAAAGAGTTCCTGCCCAGGTATAGCACTGCAGCTGAGCGGGAGAGGGGTGGGAGGGAATTTGGCAACAGAGACTTCCCTGCTAGTAATAGCAGTAGCAATGCAAACAGCAACAGCAGTAGCATCTGTGGTAGCATTTCTGGTGGTGGAGGACCCAACTCTAATGTGGGCCGGGATTTTGGGAATTCGCTACCTGGACAGAACAGAGAATATAGTGCAAACCGGGACGGACCTGCAGGACCACAGAGTGGTCGGGAATATGGACCAGGGTTTAGAGATCGGGATCGAGGAGCTGGGAGGGAATTTCCTTTGCAAAACCAGCAGCTTCAAGCACAGAGCCGAGAGTTTGGAACTGAAAGCTCCGGAGGGGGTGGATGTCATCCAAGAGACAAGGACAGTAGGTGGGGGGATTTAGCAGGCCAAGTTAGGGAGGCAGGGAGTAACACTTATGCTGGTAATGCCAACCAAGCACCTGTAGGTGCTCCACCATCTGCTTTACCTTCGGCGACCCTGGTGAACCGTGACCCAGCCGGTTCACCACAAAACAGCTCTGGTCATCCTCCCTTTTCCTCTGCAAATTCCATCCCCACAAATAGAGACTATTCTTCTCCAATGGATGCAAATGTGCAGCAAACACTACAAGGACAGACCCCCCAAGTACCCTCCAATACTGCAGACCTTCCACCCCCTCCACACTATTTAAGAGAGTACCCTCCTCCAGGGTCAAAGGATCCCTACCCACCCCCTGGATCGACCTCTTCTTCTGTCACACTTTCTGGTGTGCCAAGGGAGTTCCCGAGCCCACCTGGACTGGCCCCAAATCTTACTCGGGAATATCCTGGAGGACCTCCACTTCCACATCACCCCCACTATCCTGGACAGACAGCCTTGCCTATGCAGCACAGAGACAGAGAGAGGGAAAAGGACAACACTACATCTGCTCTTCATTCAAATCGCAATCACCCTCCATCCCTTTCTCCTTCATCGAATGGTTCTGGACCTGGTCATCCCACCTCTACTTCTTATCCTCCTCCACCTCCTCCACCCTCCACTAGTTCACATTGTCAGCCCCCATCTAATACATCCCTTCCAGGCAATCATGCTCGACAGGGCCCATATTCTTCATCCAATCAGACTCCACCAACCCCGCTCTCTCCTCTTCCCAGTCCCTCAACCAATCCAATGGGAGGGTTTAGTCCTTTTCCATCAACCTCTGCTCCTTCTGTACCGCTTCATGCATCAGGTGTGTCCACCTCTTGTCCATCAGGTTGCAGGCCTACTCCTTACCATGGCACTTTAAGCAGTCATACTCCTTTCAGCAGCTCTTACCATGGCAACGGTAACCATGGAAATAGCAATGCCAGTGGCAATGCTCCCAACAACAGCAATAGCACTAGCACTCCATCATTACTGCACTCCCCTCAAAACACTAAAGTACAACCGCATCTCAGTAACCCCAGTCATAACAACACTGCTTCAACCCCCAGCACATCTGTTGGAGTAGATGGTTACTCTGATTCATCTTCTGGCCCAGTGCCACCACCTGTCATCAAGGAGGAGCCAGTAGAGGACAGGGAGGAGTTGGAGAGCCCTCCTCCAGTTCTCCGAAGTCCTTCCCCAGAACCAAAACCTGTTGACATTCCAATTCATGCCAGCCAATCAGCTCGGTAAGACTTGGTGTTTCATTAAAATCAAATAAAACATCATAAACAAGTGAATTAAGAACAAAAACAGATCAGGATTATCATGCCATTGATAGAGATGCACAATATAATGGTGTCATATTATTGGCTGACAGCCTTCTGCATAACTGTGTAGTTTCAGCCATATCTTGTTTGTCAATGTATTTAATTAGTTTAGCTAGCTTGCTATGGTTATGTTTAAGAAATCTTACAACACCACTTTTATATCACATGGCTATTAGTCGGGTGCAAAACCTGTGCAGGTTTTTTTATTTTTTTTATTTGCCTTTTTATTAGGATAGGACAGTATATATTGACAGGAAACGAGGTAGGAGAGAGGGGGACAGGATTGGGAAAGGACTCGAACTCGGGTCACCCAAAGCGCAATGACGCTATATGTCGGCGCACTGCCCACAAGGCTATTGGCACAGACAACATGTACAGGTTTTGACATGTACAGAAATCTATAATCAATTGTCAGGAAAACACAAGAGATTAGAAGATAACCTGATGTGCTACCTGATATAACCAAAACTTGGTTCCACATGATTGGGTAAATGTGTTGTTTTGATAGTATTGGCATGTATGATTGTTTACCTCATGGAAAAGATAAAACTTCTTTGTTTTCAGGTTTCACAGGGTTCTTGACCGGGGTAGTGGGAACTCTTGCGCCCGTAGTGATGTTCTATTTGTTCCGCTTGATGGTTCTAAGCTTTGGAAGAAGAGAAATGAGGCCATAGAACGTGCTCGTAGAGAGGTCGAACAGCGCGCGAGAGACCTGCGAGAGAAAGAGCGGGAACGAGAGAGAGAAAAGGAGAGAGAGAGAGACCTGGACAGACATCTTCAGGTAAGAGACAGCAGAGCTTGTTGGTAGCATTGCACAAATAATTTCAGTAATCTCAGTATTTTTACTAGTTTTGTGTCTAGTTTTAACATTTTTAAAACTAGATTCATGCACTTGAGAAGATTATTACATGATATTGCATCTTGTTTTCAAAAAATGAAATGTTTTTCTGTAGTTAGATCCTTTACACATTACTTGTCAGATTCTTTATAAACGTTTTTCTCTTTTCAGCAGAAGGACAGTAGCACAAGTGCAGGATTAGGAGCTACAGCCACACGCCAGTGCTCTTCGCTCTTCTTTCCTTCTTCGTCCTCCATCCTTCTAGACCCTTCATCATCTTCCTCATCCTCTGTGAACCTTTCACACCCAGCAGCCCATCCACAGCACCACCATGCCCACCATGCCTCACACCCCCACGCCATTCACCCCTCTCATCCTCTGCATCCCTCTCTTTCTCATTCCATTCCTCATTCTCTTCTCCTTCCTTCCATGGCAGGGGGCTCTCCAGTTGTTGGAGGCCCTCAGGGTGCTCTTGGCATTGGGCTTGGGGGTCCATATTTGGGGCCTGATACCCCAGCCCTCAGAACCCTGAGTGAGTATGCCCGTCCTCACGTCATGTCTCCGCTGGGCGCTGCCAGTCGCGCACAGGTACACCATCCCCACCTTCACCACCACCCTCACCCGCATGCATATGCTTATGCTAACGCTCATCCCCATGTGCATCCTTCATTTTTCCTGTCCCAATTCCAAAACCCAGCTCTCACACACCCCCACCACCTTCCAGCCGATGCCGCCACGGCTGCTGCCATTCTGGGCTTTTTATATGGGGGTGGGCTGGAGGGAGGCCCCACCCATCCAGGGCATGGTCCTGGACCTGGTGGGTTGGCTGGGGCGGGACTTGGAGGAGTGGGATTCCCTCATGCTGTAGCAGCTCAAAGAGAGCGCGTGAAGCTAGGATTTGAGTTTAAGTGCGAGGAGCGTGTCTACACAGCTGGAGCCTTAGCCGACCCGGCAATAGCTTTGTCACATGCACACTCGCACACACACTCACACTCCTTGCTGCTGGGGGGCGGGGCTGGAGGCGGAGCTCCTGGTAGTGAGGTTGCCCTTTATGGTACAACTCCACCCCCTGCACCGCCCCCTCAAGCTTTAGCCGCAGCAGCTAGAAATCCAAATCCTGTCCCTCCACCTCTGTCAGTCCCACCAACCTCCTCTATTCTTCCAGCCACACTCCCCGCCCACCAGGCTCCAGCCGGAGCCCCAGTGACACCAGCAGCCCCCGCCCCTCCTCCTCAACCTCCTCCCCCACCACCTCCTCCTCCAACAGCCTCATCTCTTCATCACTCTTCTCCACATTCTACCTTTCCAAATACACACCCTTCTTGTCAGCCCCCACCCCTCCCAACTCAGGCTGCGCCCTCTGAACGATATCCCACCCCCGTTCGCACCCCTCCCAGCACCGAACGTGCAAGGAGCGTGGAGAGGGAAAGGGAGAGAGTAATGCCTGCCACAGAGAGGGAGCGAGAGAGGGATAGGGAAAGGGCAGGGACAGGTGGAGGAGCAGCAGGAGGAGGCACAGCGGCTGCAGGAGGCACAGGAGGGGGAGATTCTCTCGGCCGGCTACAGATGCTGAACGTGACTCCTCATCATCACCAGCATTCACATATTCACTCTCACCTACATCTGCACCAGCAGGACACAGGTATTCACCATACACACACACACTCACACTTTACACAGCACACTGTATTGCAGAATAAAAATTTCAGCAAATTCAGAATATGGTTCTGTCAATATTAGGGATGGGCCAGGATGGTCGACTATTCAGTGTTAATAACCAAATTAAATAACCAATTAAAATTCAAACATACTGCTGACAAAGATGACAAATGAAAAAACAATATATGACTGAAGGGTATGAAGGAAAAACAACATTGCAAGATATTAATTGTGCAAAATTCACATTTTTGTTAAATTCAACATTTAACAAAAAAATTTAAATTTGGACAGTTGTGTTAATATATGAAATATTTTATGTAATTTCTCACCATTAAAAATTATGTTTACATATTAAATTTCATACCATTTATCGTCACCAAACAAAAAAACTACAACAAAATAATTAAACTGCTTAATGATTTGTACTTCTTTCAGATACAATCACCCAGTTGACAAATGCGTTTTTTCATAACTTGAGCATTTAGTGACAATTAAAGGGATGGCTCACCCAAAAATTGCCATCATTTATTCACCATCATGTTCCAGATCTATATTGCTTTTTTTCTATTGTGAAGCACAAAAGAAGATATTTTGAAAAATGTCTCCACTGCTTTTTAGTCCAAACAATGCAAGTCTTTTGTAACTCATTATACTCCGTTAACTTTCAGTGTAAGGACGAAACAATTGAAACATTCTTAAAAAATATTTTTTTTGTTTTCCACAGTAGTAAAAATAAAAAGGATATTGATCTGGATCAACATGAGTAAATAAAATTGTTTTTGAATCAACTTGTTTAGGCTGTCGGCATCACAGCAGCCATAAAAGTATCACTTCTGTAACAAATTTAGCAACATCAACAATACAGTTACTGTCAGCTAAATGCCCAGTTTCTCCCGGAAATACGGCAGGCTATAAGTAAAATGGGTTGCGAACAGCAAGAATAATGGCAGCACTGTTCCTGTGCAAAATAATTTTTACCTACAGTGCCACTGGGAAACTGTGCTACTCTTATTAAATTTCCCACTTTTGTTTTGTTACGTATTTGGGTGGCAGCCGCGGGAGGGGTACACCCCCTGATGGATCCGCTGGCATCAGGGTCTCCCCTGGCCCGTCTGCCGTACCCAGGGGCTGCTCTTGGGCCTCCCATCCTGGCACACTCCCTCACTGACAGTGAGGTGCTTCGACAGCAGCTCTTTGGTAAGAGGTGTGATGATGTTCTGTTGCGATATATTTCATTGTTCTATGTGTTAAATGATTTCTGCACTTGTTTTGCATGTTGTGTACAGGAGGTCCTTTCCGTGAGATGCCCCAGTCCTCGTCTCTGGGTGGATCCATGTCTGCAGCACACCAGCTCCAGGCAATGCAGCAGGCTCAGAGTGCCGAGATTCAGTTCCAGAGACTTGCCCTGGAACAGCAGTGGATCCACCACCATCATCACTCCCTCGCCCAGGACGAGTACTTCAGGTGAGTACATACATGCATACTGTATACTTAGCGGTATACCATTTTTTTTCTGATGCAATTTGAATTATTATCAAACCCAATATCACTGATGTTGATACCTATATCTAGAATTGAAAATTTTTTCATAGAGGAATTTAACAAAACGTATAAACCTTTCACGACAGACCTACCATGACTTTGGAGATTAAGCGATTCTCTGAAAGCCACAAATCATTGAGATTTCAGCAAAACTGTTTAATAGCCAAATTCCGGAGAACTACTACACCCATAATCCTAAAGAGAATTTCTATTTGCATTCACCAGTTAGAGATATCTCTGTTACCATGGAAACGATTACTGTAAAAAAGGGATCAGCGGTGAACTTCCATTCCCATGAAGCATTGCAAATGATGTAATCGAGTCTCATTACACTGTAAAACAACTTAAATATTTGAATATTTTGCATTAAACTTACATTACTCTTAAAAATTAGTGACTGTAAGTCAACAATTTTACATTGTACCATCATTTTTTATTCAGTTATTCATTAGCAATGACTCATGGGCTGTGTAGTTCATTATTTGAAAGGCTTGATTTTAAACATGATTTATAAAGTATTATTCAACATTTGAACATATCTGCTATGTATTTAGGTCCCAGCAACGCAACTGAAATGTTCCCAAGTCCAGAAACGTAGCAAGGAGATCCGTAAAATAATCCATGTGACATCAGGGGTTCAACCGCAATTATACGAAGCTACGAGAATACATTTTGTGCGCAAAAGAAAAGATCAAATCACAACAATATAGGTAACAGATCCGGCGTGATGCGGAGGAGACGAATTATTGAATAAAGTCTTTTTTTTTTTTCTTTTGCGCAAAAAGTATTCTCAGAGCTTCGTATAATTGCGGATGAACCACTGATGTCACATGGATTATTTTACGGATCTCCTTGCTACGTTTCTGGACTTGGGAACATTTCAGTTGCGTTGCTGTCTCTGCAGGGTCAGACAGCTCTCAGATTCCATCAAAAATATCTTAATTTGTGTTCCGAAAATGAACGAATGTCTTGCGCGTTTGAAACGACATGAAGGTGAGTAATTAATGACAGAACTTTCATTTTTGGGTGAACTAACCCTTTAAGGCCGATATTTTTGTCAGTTTTATTATTTAAATCAGTATAAAAATCGTCAATGCTGTAAGCATGAGTCGCCGATACCTACACAACCATATCAAATTTGATGTCTACAATGCAGTCTTTTTGTTCTTTCATCTTTGACTCTTGCCCTCCATTGCAGCCACCTAAAGAAAGAGAGTGACAAAACGCTGTGAGGAACACAAAGGACATGAAGACAGGAAAATGAAGAAGGGATGAAGTGCAAATAAAAAAGAAACAATCATTTCGAAATTCAGCACTGAATGACAACAAATCTGTATAGAGGTTTGGATGTGACATCAGAACACATATCATTCAATCTGAACTAACTTAAATACAGGTGCAACAAACAATGTGTAAAAAAGTGAGATTTATAATTCTGGCACACACTGTGGCACTGAACGTTTATTCCCAAACTTCCCGGAGGATTCCTCATTGTGTTATTTCAAACACCAGGCAGAGGAGTTTAGGTCGAGGATTAGTCTATGTACACAACATTATGCCAGAGAGAATGTCTAAGAATCAAGTTCACTTTTATGTCTTTGCATGTAGCTAGATACTAAAAGCCCAATGGGCTAAAACTCTTGATCTGTTTTTATTTTTTTCTTGTTTGTTTGTTTTTGGAAAACTTTACCACTCTGAAAGAGTGTTTATGAAAGGGTGCATGAGATGAACATCTTACCTTCATAATGTTTCTTTATCGTGTTCTTATTAAAATTATTAATGTTGTTTGTTTGTTAATAATTATATGATTATATAAACATTATTTTTTATTATTTTTTTACATTTTCATGGTACCACTGTTATTTTTATTTTTATTTTTTTTATGTTGAATTTACCTTGTGGGGGAAAATGCAAGATAAAAAATAATGAAAAAGAAAAATCTGGAAATAAAATACCATTTTTTTCTATAAGTCTTTGTATGTGCAGTTTACTGTTTTCTACTGTAGCTGTGCTTTGTGTGAGTCATGTATGTATGTATAACAGTCAAAGCAACCACCAAAATGATTTAAACTTGATTCAACCAGTTATTCATAATGAAAATGGTATTTGACCTCTTCCAGAACTGAAACTGTGACAGCTGACATGGAAAGTATCACTGTAAGTATAGCTGTCTCATTTAATATTGTTACATTTTCTTAACCAGTGCTGTTATTTGATGTATGCAAACCAAGTGTATGGTTTTCTGTTCCTGTTTTGCAGTTGTGTGGAGTTGCACACTGTTTGAACACAAGCCACAGAGAGTCAAGACACTGTATTAAAAGAACAGGCATTTTCAAAACACACACACACACAGAGAGAGAGAGAGAGTATCCAAAGAATATTGCATCCCTTAGGACGCTTTTGTCTTTCTCTCTTCTTTCTTTTGCTGTATACACATAAGGAATTGCATAAGTGTGGCTAATAAGAGAAACATGCAGCAAGCCTGAGACAGAATCATATCGCTGCAGTGAGCAGCAGTCAGTGTGGGAGGAAAAGAATGTAAGACAGTACAGAGAAGAGGAATAGACAAAATAAAAGAGAGAAAAAGAATGCGTTTTACAGTTGTTCAGCTTTAAGCCTTTTTCAGCCATAATTTGAAACTGTCTAGAAATTATATCTTCCCAAAATAACATTCAATGATACAAAAATTCAGTGGTCATCTTGACAAAATATGGAGGTTATTTTACAGTAGGCCTAGTCACTGCACATTCTCCTAGAATGCTCAAACTGAGGTGATTTAGTGAGTAGTACTATAATTTTAAAGACGAAGACCACAATAATGTTGGCTAAACTGGCAAGGTTACTTACAAATTAATGTTCTTCCAGTGACGTTAATAGAACATTCATTTGAAGTTCTGGTCTTTAAAGGCAAACTCACACTGCAGATGGTTATTTGGCATTTATTCACAAATTCATTCGGCATTTGTTGGGTCTTGGAATATAGTTGGTTGGCATCTGTTGGTGCAGTGTCAATTTAAAACGTTATTCATACATCATTCTTGGAATGTTTTTTTTCTGTTTGTAGTTGGATTCAAAAGTAATGTTCCCTAATTGCAAAATTGGGAAGAAGTAAATAACGTAAATATCCATAAAATGGAATGTTCCCATAATATTTTTGCTAACGTCCACAAAAAGTGCTGTTAAAACATTTTAAAAACTGGACATTTGAACATTCAGAAGACATTCGGAAATTACATTTTCATAACTTAAAGGAAATATTAACCAAACATTCTTGAAAATTTTTTTTAAGCTGGTTGAGCTCTATAAAATACTTCAAAAACAAAGAAAATCATCATATAATATTCAAATGAACTCTAACCCTGTCTTTTGTGGTGTAATGCAACAAACGGTATGTTTATGTTACGAATCCTGTCCATGGACTTCCGTCCGATCGCCACCAGAGGTCACTCGTCCATCATATTGACTCTCTCACTACACAGACTGTCTGTTACACGTCACCACGGACTACATTTCCCATCATCCATTGCACTGATTGCACACAGCTGTATCCAATCACACACGCATTATATTACACTTACTCAGACTCATTCAAACTGCCGAGTATTGTTTAGCGTTTATCACTCACCCAGCGATAGCTACTCTATGGAGCCAGTTCTTGTTTTCCTAGTTTAGTCATAGTCTCGCCTTGTCTGTTTTCCTGTGTTCAGATTCTTGCCTGTGTTTTTGGATTACCATTTTGTCTTGCTGTTTCGGACTCTGTTTGCCCCTGCCTGGACTATTGCTATTAACCTGGATTATCTCTTGCCTTGCCCTGTTAGATTACGTTCGCCGTCGATTGACCCTTGCCTGTTTCATGAACTATCTTGTGTCTTGCCCGTACCATACCCGTTTGCTGGTGTTCGACCCTGCCTGTGTTTTGACCATGTTTATTAATAAAAGCTTGCAAATGGATCCGCACGTCTCTAGTCCCTGTCGCCCCGTAACAGAACAGACTGAGCATTCATAGACGGCCTCCATAGCCGTGACTGGACAGACAGAGAATTCACGGCTATGGAGGCTGTCTATGAACTCTCAGTGTGTTCTGTTATGGGGCGACAGGGACTAGAGACATGCGGATCCATTTGCAAGCTTTTATTAATAAACAAGAGCAAAACACAGGCAGGGTCGTATCACCAGCAAACGGGTATGGTATGGGCAAGACACAAGATAGTCCAAGAAACAAATAGTCCAGGCAGGGGCAAACAGAGTCCAAAACAGCAAGACAAAAGGGTAATCCAAAAACACAGGCAAGAATCTGAACACAGGCAAGGCGAGACTATGACTAAACTAGGAAAACAAGAACTGGCTCCGTAGAGTAGCTATCGCTGGGTGAGTGATAAAAGCTAAACAATACTCGGCAGTTTGAATGAGTCTGAGTAAGTGTAATATAGTGTGTGTGTGATTGGATACAGCTGTGTGCAATCAGTGCAATGGATGATGGGACATTTAGTCCGTGGTGACGTGTAACAGTCTGTGTAGTGAGAGAGTCAATATGATGGACGAGTGACCTCTGGTGGCGATCGGATGGAAGTCCATGGACAGGATTCGTAACAGTTTAGCTTGCAGTAAAATCAATAGTTTTAATTAATTTTTTAAACAATTATTAGGCAGGTAATTTGAGCATACTCTGTTGAGAGAATTGGAATAGAGTTGTTCATTGGACTTAAACGCATCATATGACATTTTTGAGCCTCAAGAATTGTTCTGCCCTCTCTGTGAAATGCAAACTGAAAAGTGGGTCGGTCAATCATTTCTAAGTCACCTTGAATAAGTGTGCCAGAAAGCCCCACATACACAGATGTATCATTAGATGTTTGCACCATGAGAAACAACCTATTGTTCTATTTTAGTGAAGAATTTACAGAGACCCCACCAAATTCAAAAAGTCTCCAGTCTGGATCAAATCATATAGACTAGAGAGAATCTATGAAACCTTTATGCAACGAACAATTTTAATCGTCAGAGGTTCAGTTGAGAATGAAATGCAAATGTGTACATAAACAGGTAAAAAACTGTGTGACCATAGTGACACACACACACACACACACACACAAACAAATCTCTATAACAGTGAAGATGTCTGAGGTGAGGCACTTTTGTCCTGATTCGATTCATCCAATGATGCTACACTCTATACAGTACACCATTAGATGGCAGCACCACCCCAATGTGTAGAAGCAAAAGCACTTACCTAAGATATTTTTTCACCAACATTACTGCTCACATGCAAAACAAATGGCTTATCAGTCAATGACAAATGGTAGATAAGAAAAAAATCTATTGTATAGTAGAAGTGCAAGTTCTTAGAAATCTGCAGAATTCTAGAATTCTAGCAATCATACATTTTTCACTCCATTTTTTAAATGTAATGATTCTAAAATGTGGTTTACATCAAGTAAAAACTGATGAAACTTTAAATATGGCTATGGCTATATGGCTTTTCTTATACCATTTGATTACTCAAATGTCAAAAAAAAATCAAATAATGAAGAGACTTCCTGTTTTAGCTTCATGTCTTTAGTTTTTAGAAATACTACAGTTTAGCCACAAAGTCTTCAAAAATGGAGTAGAGGGAAACTGTAAGCATAGCATGTAAGACTTAGCCTGTATGTTTTTGCTTGTTTTGTTAATCTGTCTCTTTTTATTATTACTTCTTTGAACTGCAGTTCAATAATTCCCCTGCCCTACCATTCAACTTTTCATTTTTGGGTGAACTAACCCTTTAAGTGGGCTGTGACTAGGCCTATTTCAGAATCCAGCTTATACAACTCTAATACGCATTTTTACAAAACATTAACAAACTGTATGTACCAGATAAGCAACTGATAATGGAAATTATGCCAAACAAGTTTTGCTTCTTCTCTGGTGCAACCACCACCCAAGACATTTCCTTCTTCACTCTGTCTAAACATCTCCATGACGACGAGACTGTGTTTGAACATCTGGTAGTTGAATCATCATTATCTTCCTTGGAATGAATGCTTTTCTCTCTCTCAGCTGGTTAGAGAAACACACACATCTGATGTTACCCCTTGCGAGAAAAAAAAGCATTTCGCTTGTACACTTGTAGTATACTTATAATCTTAAAAGTAAAAATGTTTACAAAATAATTAAAATATATATGTATATGTTTATAAATAATTAAAAATGTACTGAAACAAAAGACCACTTAAAATTACTTAAAGATACTTTCGTGACTCTTAACACACGTATGTACTTTGTAATAATGTCAAACTAAGTGTTTTATTTTAAAACACATTTTAAATATTTATTTTTCATTTATTTTTTGATATGTGATATATTTTGATGTGACTAACATACTAAAGCACAAGTACTTGATTATAATTTGAACTGCAGTCTTTTACTCAATATTACATTTAAACAATACTATATGTTTAAGTTAATATATATTTTAATTGTCCTTATTTAAATACATTACATGCAAGATTCAGTAGAAATGACATTAAAGTTTATTTTAGTTCACCATAAATGCTTGACAGTACATTCGGCAGTACACTTAAACCATATTTAAAGATGTAATCATAAAATTACATGCAAAGATGATATAGTCTTTAAGTCCCACTTTTAAGTTCCACTAATTGCACTGCATATACATTTAAACTATTATTCATTTTCATTAAATTGCAAAAACTTTAAACTGTCCAAAAACATTACATTCAGTTTGCACTTTATTTCTTTATTTTCATGTAAAAGGTGAAAATAAAAAGGTTTATTTAGTTTATTTTCATGTAAAAGGTGGTTGTTTTTTTTTACTAAGAAGGTGTGTGTTGGTTTGTGCACATATCAAAACTAAAACTGATATTTCCTAAAGATTCATAGCCTTATGTAGATAAGTTGCAGGTGCAACCACATCTCGCCAAATCTGAGGGGGTTTGGACTTGGACGGCCGGGCATGTGACTAACTGTAAATGGCCTTTTTAAAGGAAATGAATACATTCTTCTGAGGAAACGCCCTCTGAAGGTGGATTGGCATTGTAGATCTTATCATTGTAAGAGAGTTATCTTCAGAGAGAGAGAGCAAGAGTAGTAAGTTGAAAATAACAAAAACCAATGATATAGATTGTCAGTTAAGTGTGTTTACATTTAAAAACTTGTCTTTTAAAAATGTATAGAAAATGTTGAGTTAAATGGTATTGTTGCCTCCCATTAGTCTGTTACTCAATATCCTTAACTGTATCTTCATCATTAAAATGTGTACAAATACATTTAAATACATTACATGCAAGATTCAGTAATGACACAAGTTTATTTTAGTTCACCATAAATGCTTGACAGTACATTTGGCAGTACACTTAAACCATATTTAAAGATGCAATCATAAAATTACATGTAAAGATGATATAGCCTTTTTTAAATCCCACTTTTAAGTTCCAATAATTGCACTGTATATAAATTTAAACTATTATACATTTTCATTAAATTGCAAAAACTTTAAACTGTCCAAAAACATTACATTCAGTTTGCACTTCATGATATTATTTTCATGTAAAAAGTGTGTGTGTGTGTTTTTTTTTTTTTACTAAGACGGTGTGTGTTGGTTTGTGCACATATCAAAACTAAAACTGATATTTCCTAAAGATTCATAGCCTTATGTAGATAAGTTGCAGGTGCAACCACATCTCACCAAATCTGAGGGGGTTTGGACTTGGACGGCCGGGCATGTGACTAACTGTAAATGGCCTTTTTAAAGGAAATGAATACGTTCTTCTGAGGAAACGCCCTCTGAAGGTGGACTGGCATTGTAGATCTTATCATTGTAAGAGATTTATCTTCAGAGAGTATTAAAATGACTTGAGTCTTCAATCAGGCCCATATACAGTATCTTCACAATGATCGGTGTTATTTATTGTGTGGAAGAGATAAGTAAAATAACAAAGGTAGCAAATTTATAAAATCGTCTCACATAAATATGAAAGCTGATGTTAAGATGTGAATGCGCGTGGGAAATAAATTAAATGAATGAACAATCAGCACAAATAAGTCTTGCAAAATTTGTTCTCTGGTGCAGCAAAAGTGAAGTACAACACTGGGAAGAGTTTCTGTCAGTTTTGGCTATATGTAACTGTGTGTGTACTTAGCCCAGTACATTTAAATTAGTTGTTAATCTTCTACAAATCGTTGCATGCTTTTAAACTTTTTTATAATTTTGTACATTGTGTTTTTCTGTCTTGAGATTTTGTCATCTCTGTGCCGTGTTGTTTTGGAATCAGGGATTAGTCATTCAAATGTTCTTAACATATGTGCAATGAGTTTTCTGAGGTTTACAGATAGTCTAATAATATGACCACATATTATATGACTAATATGACTAATAATATGAACACAGCAATAAAAGAAAGCAAGAAGTGTTTAAATGAAAACAGATTAGATTCACAGGAGGAGCAATATTACAATTACTCAAGTCTTCCAGTGAAGAAAACATCCTTAATACTTTCACAATGCACAAAGTTATTTATTGCACAGAAGAGATAAATAAAACAACAAATGACATACAGACAGAAAAGGTAACATGTTCATTTAATTATGAAAACCAATGCCCTGAATGCAGAAATTGTTTGGCAAAATATTGGTAGAATTAAAAACACGAACTGAAATAAAGAAAACAGGTTTTGCAATTGTTAGTGCATACAATTTTACAACAATTTGTAAATGTGTTGAGTTTATTTGTAATGATGTATTGTTTCAAATCTACTAACATATTTACTGACATATCACTCAAGACTTACTGAAATAAAAATTATAATGAAAATTTATTTGGAGTACTACTTGTGTACAATGCACATTTCTTAATATTAAGCCTAAAAGGTGTGTTAAGATCACTATTGATAAGGATTGCATGATCTTTGAATAATATCTTTAAATGCTGTCTTTTTAAAGGGGGCAATGTGCAAATCCAGCGTCGAACTGGGCCTTGTTTATAAAACGTTCGTCAACAAACACTTGTGAAACTCCTTTGCTGCCCCAGTACACTGTCTAATGGTCTAACGAAATCCAATTTTAAACATCTTTTACTGTACCCATTTTATGGCCCTTATATTACCTATTTGAGCCAATGCAGATGAATGAAGTTATCTCAGGACGAGTCCGCCCTGATTGTAAAGCAAAGCGTGAATGGCTATAGCGAGATCGTGCTACGATTGGTCAGCGAAACGTGGCTGTTATCTGATTGGCTTGAGTAGACGGTGGGTGGAGTCCACGTATTTGTGGATTGTCAGCAGGTCTTGACGCAAGAAATGTTTCACAATTCGCAAATGCACAGGACGCGATTCACAAATGCGTGCAGCTATCTACAAATGCACAGGACGCGATTCAAAAATAAATGCCAGGCAAAGTTGTGGTTGTGACATAAATATATATTTGTGAATATGTTTTTTATTTGCAAATCTCGTTTTATTTATTTGGGAATTTAATTCATGTTTGTGAAACTTTAAGATTTATTTGTGGATCTCATTCTATTTATTTGTGGATCATAATCTATTTATTTGGAATTAAGCAACAATTCTATCTCCATAGATCTTGTTCTTGCTCCGGTTGATGCGGGCGCGTGCTTCCGGGAGAAATGCCCATATAAGGAGTTCCACCCTCGTTTACGTCATTAAGAGCCACGATCGAAAAAAACCTCTCCAAAACTTGTACGAACCCGGAAGTAAGATTTTTGGCACAGAAATACTCTGTCATAGGTCCAAATTGTTTTTTGAAACTTTGTCCATGCTTAGCATGAGAATCCAACTCTATAACAGTGTAAACAACTCTGAATGCATGAAACAGCATTGTACCCCCCCCTTTAAGTGTACCTAAATCATACTTATTCCACTTTAGCACAATCAAATATACTTCAGTATATCTTTAGTTGGACTTCAGCACTACTCCCGCACAATTTAAGTGCATTAAGTACAAAAATTGTTGTTCCAATGTAGCAGAGTATACCACAAAGACAATTGCAGAATATTTTTTTATTAAGCACATAAATATGTAGAATACTTAGCATGAAATAAATGTACTGCAAATACAATTTCATGTATATTTTTTTTCACTAGGTTATAGCTACAAGTTACAGATTGTCTGCTCCAAACTGTCATATGCCTCCTTTCCCCCCAGGCCAGCTGATTATGTGCCACTCCCTTGTTCATTTTAGCACCTGTGGCAAAAATACTGGAAATGAGGAAACATATTTCTGAAGGATCAAAAGATCCAAACGCACCAGTGTCTAGTGAGACACTGTCAGCACTGGCTAAAGTGTCTGTAGATTATCTGTCCTACAAAATAAATAAAGAAAAATATGAGGTCCAATGTCAACATTTAGTCTGACTAAACAGAAGGTAATGTAAAGTCATGATTGATACCTTAGATGTCTGTACTTGTAAATGACTGTCATGATAACAAAGCCAAGTAGCACAGCAATGCCAATGACAGCATACATCACAACATGAGTTCTGCCTGTACCTGGGAGCTTCACCACAGCTGAGTCTATGAATGTATGTATGTGTGTGTGTGAGCGACAGTGTTCAATAAAATGAATGAATAAAGAAAAAAACTTTTCACACAAGCCTCTCACCTTCTGCGACCATTGCAACAGGTGCAGTAGGACACTTATCTGGGGGGAAAAAAAATAAAAAATTCTTGCACATTGTACATACTACAAATGCAATTAAAAATATAGGTATCGGCATCGGTATCGGCAAGTACCAAAAATAAAAGTATCGGTATCGGACGAGTACTGGAAAAAGTGGTATCGGTGCATCCCTAATAAAAATAACATTATTGATTTAGCAAGTAGTCAGAAAGAACCGAAAGAACCAATACTACTCACAGTTACAGTTGACCACCGAGAAAACCTATCATGGACAATTTGGTACATAGACATCAAAAGTTATTTAGACTGAAAAGTTCATCAGATATTATTGCCATGTGGAATTGGTATGCATCAAATAAGCACTAACAGCATTACCAAATTCAGCCTGTTTTGCCTGTATGTCATCAATCAATCAATCAATCAATAACCTACCCTGTCCCTAAGTGCCAAACATTCCAGACGGTATGCAACATCATGTTGACAGCCTATGGTGAGAATCCTTTGTGGTTCAGCATGCAAAACCACTTGATAGTAAATATTCCCCTTCTCATCAACCAGCATGGTGTTCTGCTCACCATAATTAAATAAATAAAAAGAATGTATTTGAAACATGGTTATTCCTTCCACTTTGCACAAAAGTTTGGAAACTGCAGGGCACACATCCAAAGAAAAAACAATCTGGTTGTGCTTACAGCAGCGGTCCATTCGGGTAAGCAGCCAGGTGCTGGCGGAGGTCCAGAGATGATATAAGCAACGGACTGATTCTGGTACACTGACACAGTGCACGTTAGATTGGCACGAATTCCCTCCACAAGTAAAACTGCACGTTTGGGAGATACAAAGTATAGGCTAAATATACAAAGTGCATGTATATGTAAACAATAAATAGCTACATTAACTAATTATTATTATTATTATTATTATTTAGAGATTTCCGATTTTTCGAACGAATGGAGGATATTTTCTCAGGTGTAGGCCTATATGACATTCTGGTAAAGCATGCGCTTAAAATGCACTTACCAAAATATAAGATGACTTTCATTGTAGCTGCCATTGTCTCGGCAGTAAAAGGTGTTGATCAATTGAATTTCACTTAGAAGTCGGTTTTGAGCTTTGTAAAGCGTGACCGTTTATACAGTCATTATCGACGTAATTTATCTTTTTTATGGTTTTTGCTAGAGCATGATCTCATCCTCGATGACTCACTCGTTGAGAAACATGAACACATTACTCCAATTCTCAGATCTCTACACTGGTTGCCGGTTCATCAGAGAATAGACTTCAAAATTCTACTCTTTGTTTTTAAATCGTTACATAACCTAGCTCCTGTCTACCTCTCTGAACTTCTTCATTTATACACTCCATCTAGAAGCCTAAGATCTTGCGACCAGGCTTTGTTGGTAGTTCCACATGTTGGACTTAAGCGTAGATGGGAGCGTGCATTTGCGGTGGCAGGGCCACGGCTTTGGAATACCCTGCCTTTAGAAATTAGAATGGCCCCTTCTCTGCCTGTCTTTAAGTCCCTGCTAAAAACCTATCTGTTTTCCTTAGTGTATTGATTACTGTTATTCGGTAATTTTTTAATGGGTTGTTCATATTTTTACTTGGCTTGTTTTCTGTTTATGTTTTTATAAATTTCTCTTCTGTAAAGCACTTTGGTCAGCCTAGCGGCTGCTGTAAATGTGCTATACAAATAAAATGAACTTGAACTTGAACTTGAACTAGAACTCGTTGGTCATAGCGGTGTTCTGTCGATTTGTGCTACCCTATCAGATTTTGCTACCTCCCATTAAAACAGTGGGTAGTACAATTCGACAACGAAAAATGCTACCTGTAAAATTATGATTTATTAACGTCTACACCTACCCCAATCCTAAACCTTCCCTTACAGTAATGCAAATACCGCAGTAATTATGTGTTATATTCGCGGTTGTAGCTAGAAGGGATACAGCTACAGGAAAACAACAATAAATATTTTTTTTCTACCTATTAGATTGTGTTTTATTAAAGCCTACACCTACCCCAACCCTAAACCTACTCTTACAGTAATGCAGATACATTAAATATTGTTGTTCAGCATGAGAAAAATGACGCAATATTGATGTGCGCATGCGCAGTAAACCCCTGGTAGGACAATCTGACGGGTATTTCCTGCTTGCTTGCGCAAGAACGTTTTCCTGTTGATTAAGCTACTTTCATTTAAGAACAATGCGTGTTTATATTGTTACTCAATTTTTGTTTTGTATTAGCTTATTTAATAATCTTATTTTGAGTTTGTTTCTACAGACTAGGCGGAAACATCGAGTTAAATCGAAATTCTGAAGTTCAATTAAAATATTGATAACATTAATGTGGGAGTTTATGAATTCCTGCACTCATCTACTTTTATATTCTGGGTGTTTTTTAGAAAGCGCTAGATTATTTAGAAAATAAACTATAGAAAACATCAGTACAAACACAATTTCTATAGTCTCATGGTTACATCGGGCTAAAACCATCAAAGAAACAAATGCATTTTTAATTTTTTTATTATTGATTAGAGGTGGATAAATAGGTTACATCATTATTTAGGAACCATCTTAACACGAGGCAAAAAACCCCTCACATTTACGTAAAAAAGTTTCAAAAAGCATAATTTTTAATGTTAATAGAGGCATATAAAACGATTTTCGCTCTGCATAGTAAACCCAAATAAAACCATTACATGTCATGAGGTAACTGTTTAAAATAATTTGCCGTTTTGAATACTGAAACTTGAAGAACTACTCCACTGTCTGCATGTTCTGTCTAAAACGTTGATATAATATTTCTATATTTGTCTGCTATTTTAGAAAAGTAGCCTATTCCTCAACTGTGTACAATAATGTCATGTATTACCAGTGCTTTTGTTACAACCTACACCTACCAGAGTGGGGTGCAAAATAAGAAAACACAGATATTTAACTCTTTTTTTCATGAATTTATTTTGTAATCAAATTTACTGCTTCAAAATATATGCGATTTCCCATCACAACCTGCAATCTATAGTCCAGTAGAAGCACACTGGATTATAACTTCGTCTTCCATCAGGTCATATTTTTAACATGTTTAAAAGCATTTGAAGAGTTTATTTGCAAAAACAGATAACTCAGTTATTTTACAAAAATATTTTACATTACAAAAATCATGTTTTTTATTATGTTATCATGCTTTTATTGTGTTATATTGTGTTATGTTGTGTTAGTTCGCTGTATTATTTAGTTCTTTTTTAACATAATCATAACCCAACTGCAGTTTGATTGAGATTAATTGGAATGCACAATGAAAAAACATGATTTTTGAGAATTGTTAAAAACTGAGTTATCTGTTTTTGCAAATGAACTCTTAATTTGTTGATGATATGTACATGAAAGTGAAAATGAAAAGTAAAAGTCATGACAAGTGCATCCAAGTGCACACACACACAAGCTGGTATTGGTGGTTTACGGGGACTCTCCATAGGCATGATGATTTTTATACTGTACACACTGTATTTTCTATCACCCAACACCAACCCTACACCTAAACCTACACCTTACAGAAAACTTTGTGCATTTTTAGATTTTCACAAAAAACACCATTTAGTATGATTTGTAAGCCTTTGGAATTAGGGGGCCAAGGGAGTGTCCTCACCTTCACACTGTAATACCTCTGACAACCCATATCATAAACCACCCAAACCAGTGCACACACCATGAACACACCCCTGGAGCAGTGGGCAGCATTCGCCCAGGGGACAATTGGTGGTTCGGTGCCTTGCTCAAGGGCACCTCAGTTGGAGGTAATGAGGGTGGAAGAGAGCGCTGTTCATTCATTCACACCAACTCCTGCCGGTACTGTAGTAATTAAGAAAACCCCCTCATTCAGATTATTCCAGCTATTTTATCTGTATATACATAATAATAATAATAT
>NW_015652302.1:28081-78250 GCF_001515625.1 Sinocyclocheilus rhinocerous | reverse complement strand
TATATATATATATATTAATAATGATAATACTATATAATAATAATAATAACAAGTTATCTATATATAATGTCATATTTATTTTAACAAGTGTGTTAATATTGTGTTACAAATCTTCAATATTTTCTAGATTAATGATTAGATAACAATATGGACTGATATAAAGAGTAATATAATATAATATAATATAATCATAAAAATAATTAATAGCATTATTTTTTAAGCTTCCACAGCTGTATTACATAATAAACAGCTCTCACTCATGCTTATACTGTAAAAAGTGATGACCTGCAATTGTTACCTTAAAGAGTTGTTTCTACCTGGTTTAACACCCCCCCACCCCCCACGAAATTTAGATGTTACAATTTTTAGGTTACCATTCTTTAAGTATATTTTTCATGTGAGCATGAATCGATTTTTATTTGTCTTATTCCGTGTTATCATCATTAAAAGTCTTGGTTCTGGTGGCATCAGAGACCAAGACAGTTGGAACTTCATTCTTTGGCACTGCTTTCCAAATCCACCTGAAAACATTCAAAATAACAGAAATGAGAACATAATATATTACATGTGCTGTAATAGTTTATATTTGTCAACAGTTACATTTTTGTAAAATATCTGACTAAATAGCTGTTGAATTTGTGCACCTAAATGCTGGTGTTTCACATAAAAATGACTGATGAGCCAGATTTGGCCTGTGGGACACTAAATGAAGAGCCCTGGAATACGCAAAGGTTACATATCTTGTAACATATTGTTACAGTCTTTCTTATCTAAGATCATTTTACTTCTCTGCATTGATAAAACCATTTTTTCTTTACCTAAAGGTAACACTTGAAGATTGGTACTTTCTTCGGAGACAGATGACACTGATGATGATGATGATGATGATGACACCACCAGTGATATAGATAATGCATTGATAACCAGGTGCTTGAGTGGCTAGAGAATATAGAATCAAAGCTGTAGACTAAACTTGCAACTCACAGCTCTAATCAAACAAAAGCAGGTAAAAAGTACAAATTCACAGACATTTATTTATTGCAAAAATCAATAACAAAAACATACCACGATGTCCTTTAATTTCACTTCTCCACAGTAACAGTGTAAAATTAATTTTAGCTGGTGGAGCTAAAACTTATTCCTCACTCGCTATTAAAACTGGCCTAAAGAACAGTAGCATGTTATTGTCATTACTATTGAGATTTTTAAGCACTGCTCCCCCCCCCCACTCAGACCTGTGCTAACACATCTACTTTTCAGATCCTGTTTAGCAACTTCAACTATGTGAAGTGTATAAAAACAACTCGCAAAAGCACCGTCCTCTCTTATTCAAAAATCACAAGTTCAACAAACAATGCTCCTTTGTGTCAAACAAAAATGACACATATTTAATTAGTATCTGCATACAGTCTAATGAAAAGACTGAAATAACATTATAAATATGAGTATGTGACCTAAATGCATAATCAAGTTTGTTTTACTATGACTCAAACCTCAAAATGAAGCAGTAAGAATGTAACTTAACACACACACGCACACACACAAAATCATTTAACAAGAGGCTATTCATAACTCCATTACATTGTTAGTAAAAACTGGCTTTGAAAGTTTAAAAGTTTACTGCACAGCAATGAACTTTTCCACGACATCCTAATTTATTGAGATGCACCTGTATCTGATCTCACCTGGAGTAGTTCTGAGCAGGTCCAAAGCATTACAAGGATCTGGAATGCAAAACAAACATTGTTATTGTTTACTCAGATATCAAACCTCACTCAGTATTAATCACACATACAATCCGCACTCATTCAACCAAACCACTGAAACTGTAAAGCATTCATGATGACTCATAATGTCACCAGATTCATGTTCTCCTGCTGGCTCCTTTTTTTTTTTTTTTTTAAAGTAATGTTCCTGGATAGGGTGGGGCTGGTTTGTGGCTTGAGAGTTTCCTGAAATAAGCAATGGCAAAACAGCAGTGCATAATGTGTATTCACTTTAAAATAACAATCCAGATCACTAGTATGTCTTGCGGGCTGACAACGTAACGCTTGAGTAATTACTGACAGGTTAACTTGTTTTTCACTTTAAAATAATGGTCCAGATCCCTTAGTGGTTCCCGCGGGCTTACAATGTAACACTTGAGTAATTAGTGAGGGCTTGACATTCATTTCACAAGTAATTTAATACGTTTTTTTTTATGTTACTGTTGTGATTAGTAATTATTTGTTTATTCTTTATTAATTGGTTATATTTAGTAGTAGTTCTCAATGAGGATTTTTTTTAGCAATTATTGAATACCTAATAAGGAACTACCTTTGTCCTAAATTTGCTATTACTGCTTAGTTAATATTACTTCCATATTAGTTAATAGTATTTAGTGTTAATGTAGTACTCCATATTACTTCCTGCATAAAATAAAGTGTGGCCTGCTTTATCATTTTGAATCATTCTGACACAGTTTTTACCAAATAGCATATACATACTTAAGAAATCAATAACGGGTTAAAGAAAGAAAACTTGCAACAAACGAATTCACCCAGAGTTCAAACAGCTGATAAAAGCATCAAAATAATCCACAAGTCATCCACATGATTCCAGTCTATCAGCTAATGTCTTTTGAAACAAAAAGCTGTGTTTGTCATAAACAAATCCATGATTAAGCCTTTTTTTTTACTTCAAACTATTGCTTCCAGCTAAAATACAAGTCCCCTATCCATAATATTGCTTTTTTCTAGTGAAAATGTTGTCTTATGCAATGATCAAGCACTGTTTACAAGCTAAAAAACTAATATTTTAGTGTATTTTGATGTGAGGGGACAACAGGGGTTGGTCCTCTTCACTGGAGGAAGCGTTATTATGGAGTAATGTAGCCAGAAGCAACAGACAATGAATGTTTAACGTTATATTCATTGCATACATATACTTCGTAGTAGACATCCATAACTCCTTTCTGCTGTCTGTTGTCAGTGTTTCTTTGTTTAAATATGGCGCTTATCACATGCTGTGTGGTATCGGCGTTTGGTATCGGGGCATTTTAACGAGTACGAGTACGAGTACAGGAGGCCAGTATCGGGCCCGATACCGATACCAGTATCGGTATCGGTGCATCCCTAGACAAAACAAATGCAAAGTTTTTGAAGGTGCAGTTTCTTTCCATCCACTGACAGAGCAACGTCCAAGTTTGTCGGTCTTTATCCAACAGCAGTATAGCATTTGTGATTAATAGACAGAGATGTGCTGTTCAGAACCTCCTTGATTACACACGATGAAGAAGCATGTAAGGGATGTGTCGAGGAGAATTGATGTCACTATTCTCTCAATTTCAAATCCGGTGGTTTCAGAACGATAGAAAATAATAATTTATATTCTTCTAAACTGTATAATATTAAATGAAACCAACATACCATGGCAACTGGCAGTGTAAGCATGCTGTTGAAGCAAAAGAAAGAGGAACACAGAAAGAATAGAAACATTACCAATCTCTCAAAATGAAACAACATTATAGATTTAACATCATATTTAGTCTAGGGCCATTATAATCATGCTTACCCGTTGACAGTCCTTTCGGTATGTGACCTCTTTGACCGTCTCATTCATGTTTTGTTTGAGAATTAACTTCTGTGGTTCAAGATACACTACCTTCGTCTCATCCACATATCCATGTTCGTCAACCACAACGTATTCCTACAGACACAGACACAGTGCTTCCTTGTATTCTTTGCACATTCACAATCCTGCCCATTTTATGCTGCTTGCAATATAAGCCACTTCAGAATGTCAAATTTGCAGAACTGTTTCTATCTGTTCTCTGTATAGATGTTTCGTCATGGTTAATAAATCTACAGCACAGTTTAAAATTAATTTATTATATCTTTTATTATTATGTAATTCAATAAAAAAAAAACTGTACCAAGAAAAAAATACTTCATCATGTGCTTGCAAAGAAATTTACTTTCATTTCTAACTATTGTAATTTCTGTGGGGTTTTCTGACTTTTGGCAAAGGTAATTCTTTGCTCTTCCTCCTTCCTCCATCGTCATTGACATTGTCATTGACCACTTCACAATGCGGCTTCAAACTGCATTTGTGAAAATGATATTCAGATTTACAAAACGAAACATTCCAAAATGTGCTAATTTAATGCCACAATGCCTGGAAGGCAAATGGTTTATTGTGACAATATCTGAATTTTTTTTTTTTAAATAAATAAATGTGACCCTGGACCATAAAACCATAAGGGTCCATTTTTCATCATCTGAAAGCTGAATAAATAAGCGTTCCATTGATGTATGGTTTGTTAGGATAGGACAATATTTGGCAGAGATACAACTATTTGAAAATCTGGAATCTGAGGGTGCAAAAAAATCAAAAAATTGAGAAAGTTGTCCAAATGAAGTTCTTAGCAATGCATATTACTAATCAAAAATTCTGTTTTAATATATTTACAGTAGGAAATTTACAAAATATCTTCATGGAACATGATCTAATGATCTAATATCCTAATGATTTTTGGCATAAAAGAAAAATCCATAATTTTGACCCATACAATGTATTTTTGGCTATTGCTACAAAAAAAAAACCCAGCGACTTAAGACTGGTTTTGTGGTCCAGGGTCACAAATAATAATAAGACATTGAGAGAGCGATCAGTATTTACCATTTCTGACCATGTTGGTGTACAGAAGTCTCCAGGTGGCTCATTGAGATGATAGGAAACCGAGAGGTTTGTCAAAACTTCAAAACAACACTTCAAGCTTGAGCCATATACCTTCACATAGTGATTTGAGAGAATGGAAATGAAGCCTGTTCATGGAGAAAAGACAAACTGATAACACCCTATCAGTGTTACTAAAACAGTATAAAAATGAGAACAGAATTATCAGAACATATGATTGTTTTTATCTATAATAATCATTTCTATTATCACATTTTTTTATACAATACCTATTATAGATTAAAAGAGAAACACTTAACTGATATTATTATTTTTATGTGTGACTAATATATGATTAGTTTATTTAAAAGATTAATTAGATGTGTTTTACTACTTTGATATAAACAAACTTGATTAGAAGAACTCTATTTTTCCTGCTTTTTATGTATGTTAAGTTATCGGACATGAGGCAAGCCAATATTCAAGATTCAAGAGAGGAACAAAGAATCAGATAGACTGTTATGCACTCTGCAAGTCACACTTCCTGATAGCCTGTACCGAGGACAGTCTCAAACATGCGGTTTGAAACTGATGAGATTGTTTATTTTTTTCACTTAAATTTTTCTGGACTCCTTTTTAATATTTAAATTACATTCTATTAAACAAAAAGAATGTCTAATTAAATAAAATCATGAAACTTATACAATTTACAATCAATTTTTTTGAAAGATTAACAAAAATTACATTTTTAGGGCTCAATAAAATGTTTTATTTTTCTCACATTCTGTTTTGTTACCAAATTCTGTGTTTAAGTAGACTTTGTCTAATTATTTGAATGCAAACATTTATTTTTACATCAAAGCAGGCATCAAAGCAGGTGTCTGTTGTTGTTTCAGTCTCTGCTATTTTGTTGTTGTACATTACAATAATATTATATTTTCTAAAACAGGCCACAAAGTCATCTATAGACCACAGAGTATGTAAAACATATAATGATACCCCTAAAAGTGCAACGTATCCCCTGAGAAACAAACATTTACAGACAAGATTGTGTAAAATGTAAACATTAAACTCACAAAATGTCAACATAATAAGCTAATGCTTAACAACAACTTTTTTAAACATGCAAGTCCCCTCCAAATATTGGAAATATGTAAAATACATCAACTTTTATATGAGGGTGAGTATTTTCCCACAGGTGGCCATGATGTTTTTAAATGCTGCCTGAGAGCTAAACAATCACCAGATCTAAATATTCACAATAAAAAAAAAAACAATAAAAAAAAAAAAAACATTTTACACATGAAATGAAGACATAGACATACACTTTCACTGCCTCTCCCCATTGCCTCTCAAATATTTTTAGGGTTAAGACAAAATACATTAAGTCATTTTGATTATCAAAGATGAGATTTAAGGGATAAAATTAGTGACTGCAGGGGAACAGTAGACATTACTAGGCTACATTAGTAGTGGTGACTAAAATTACTTGGGAAAAAATAGTTTTATACTAGCCTTTTTTTTTTTTTTTAAGTAATTTTGTATTATTATTATGTTTCTGAAAGGCTAAAGGACGCAGTAACTCTTGAGGCAACGAAGCCATCGGCGCTAAAACGAGGGAATCGCATTACCTGTCCCCAGACACCTGGGCCATTTATTTAATCATAGTGATTAGTGCACTTTACTTAAAGTCGCTTTGAAAAGATAAACGAATAACTGTAATTTAATATCTAATTGTAAAATGAAGTCTGACAAAATGCATTTTAGCAATAGGCTACTTTCACTTTTAGCAAGCCAAACGAAACAAAAGGTAGTCTGCTGCACGCGTCATTGCACGCAAATTAACAATACTATTAAGGTTAGGCTATTCTAACAAAATAAAGAACTGTAAAGTAGCCTACTTACAGAGTATTGCGAAATCCTTTACATCCATCCTGTGAAAATGGTGTAGACTAG
Organism: Sinocyclocheilus rhinocerous; assembly: GCF_001515625.1. Classification (NCBI taxonomy): domain Eukaryota; kingdom Metazoa; phylum Chordata; class Actinopteri; order Cypriniformes; family Cyprinidae; genus Sinocyclocheilus; species Sinocyclocheilus rhinocerous. Next base: position 71,638 of record NW_015652302.1, on the reverse strand, counting down.
ACGGATTTTTAATAAATGTTTTACAGAGCTCCGAACACATTCAAGGTTAACGCTAGTTTGACAGTCTGACAGAGAGATAGTTGTTCTTATTAGCATAATAGTCTATGAGATCATCCCACATGTCGCAGCCAGGCGGAGCAGTTTCCAGTTTCCTGTATGTTTCGTGTTAAAGCGACAGTATGCTCAGATCACGGAAACTGTTTGCAACAAGTTAATTACGAAGTTAAGAAGTTAAGCTTAGAATATAATTGTTAATCTATGCACATTTTATAGATCGAGCTGCGCAAACATTGCCTGGCCAAAAAAGTCGTTGTCTGGATTTAAATAGCCAAATAGGCTGCATAAGATTTTAAGATTAAATCATTACTGCAGTGATTTACATGTTTCTTGCATGTTGTGTGTTAGGAAAAAATTTTTTAACACTTACTGATGCAGTGCGTAGCCTTTTATTTCTGAAACAACCATGTCGGAAGACCCATGCCATGGCCATGTCCACGTTCCAGGCTGACAATACCAAGATTCACCAGGCTGAGGGATTGGCCACCACAGAGTCCTTACCTTAACCCCATTGAAAGTCTTTGGGATGTGCTGGAGTAGACTTTACACTGCCCGTCTATATAAAAGTTGCACACTCTTATTTGTTGGACCGCCTTTAGCTTTGATATATATTGTATTGTGCATTCATTGTGTTTTTGTTTCAACAACGTTATGCAACATCGCAACATTTATTTCCATCAAGAGTTGCATTCATTTGGGGATCTTGTATTGACAATGAGAGAGTTAACTCACTTTGTAACATGTGAACATGATGTGTGTGATTGACTGGAACTCACTGAGGTTGGAGGTGGGAAGTTTCAACTCGGATGTTCCCACTTCTGACCTCGCCTCCAAGGTGGCATTGGTAGACAGTTTTGGTTTCACATCCTTCATTTGGCCTATTTTGAAGGATGCATCAGATGTATCCTTCATGTCCTTCAATCACCCACATTCCTTTGCATAAATTCAACTTCATGAAAAGTAATTAGCTGAAAATGAAATGGCACTGAGCTTGTCCAATTTCATTATGTATTACAAGACAAAAAATAATAATTTTGGAGATGAAGGCATTGTTCTTTTGTAAATGAATCACATAATGCTAAACTGTGCATAATGTAAAACACTGGGAGACCACAGATGTTTGTCATTACATGTATTGCATTATATAAGGATTTTTAATATAAAGATTTTTTATATAAATATATTTTTCAAATTATAATTTTAATAGTAATTTCATGCTGTGCCCGCAGGGCTGGAAACATTTATGATGTAGCCATGGGTACTTACTAGCGTTTAATGCTGAGCATCTCAAGCAAGACTCAGAAGGACTAGACTTGGAAGGATGCATTCTCAGTAGTATGCAGCCTTCCATTTAAGAAGCATGCACAACTCTGATGAAAAAATCAATGACGTCAAGGCCGTGATGTGATTGCACACATGATCCAAGTTGACCATTACACTTACTCCCATGGTAGAACTGTGGACCTTGGTAAATCCCAATAATGGCTGTGTCTGAAAGCTTAGGTGGCTGACTTGATGCCTCGCTGCCTTAGCAGACAATGACTTTGCAGGCAGCGTTTGCGCACGATGGTGTCTCATGAACCCGTTTCGGACATATTTTTAAGGCATCATAACAGGTTTATGATCTACAACCAAAATAGAGATAAATAGCAAATATTTAATTACTACAACACTAATTTCTTGCTAGAAATGACATCGAAAAAATTGGTCACAAACTGACCATCAACTTTCAGACACCATTTAAATTTTTTAGTTCAACTGTCATGGAATAGGATTGTGGGATATTAAAGGAAGTTAAGGATACATCTGCCTTCAAAAAATTATCAAATTGAGGCATCTCAGGAGAAGTGAAGCTAACATCTGAATCTCATTTTTCATTTAAGACAATCTCTTGCTGTACTTGTGCATTTGTTACTGCTGTAAAGCAATCCGGGCTTTTCACAGAATTTTGCACTTAGAACTTACATAAAACAGACATTTGGGGGGAGCGTGGGAAAGAAACAGAAGCAATTCACCTTATTAGTATCGGTGTACTATCAGAATTATTTGAAACTGGTATTTCAAGGTAAAAAAAAAGGTTAAAAAAAAAACTTTAACTAGTTTGTTTCGAAACTAAAACATAACTACCTTGTTGAAAAAAGTTTCTGTGATCCAGGGAGCATGTACACTAATATTTTTTGTTGCTCCAAAAGGAAATTCATGAATATTAATTTCAGCAAAACTTAATTCAGTAAAACGGAACATCGCAGACACCGAATATTTCAGAACACCTGCTTGTAATATCTTCTGCTGTGTCCGAAATCGCATACTATCTGAGTAGGTGCTTTTTTGAGAATATATCTTAACCAAGCCATTCCAAAGCCATTTCCAAGTTTCTGTTCTGATTTATAACCACAACGTCATCTGACAAAATCAAGATACACATCAGTTAAAGACATTGGCTGTACTGTGTGTTTACATGTAAAATGAGCACTCAAAGAAAAAGTTAAAAGTGACAACTTCTTTACAGTTAGGTTACAGTTATGTTTACATATTAATATAATCACAGTCATGGAATGGGAGTGAGCAGGTTTTGCCAGTTCTAGCTTGTCAGAGTCATTACATTGCCTTAATGCTTTAAGCAAAATAAAGAGAAGATTTGTGGAAAAGTCCTTATGATTTATAGGTGTGGCATTACATATTTCATACCGGAAATGTCATTTCAAACATTACCAGACTTCACCTTCTCAGAAAAAGTCTTACTTGTTGTTAGGTTTCAAAATTAACATAATGCAACGACTAATATTCTTACATAATTAAACCGTTTTAATGTACAATTCAGCCACAGAGTAGCTTACACTTTAGTGAGTTGAAAAAGAACAAAAACATAAAACATGATACAGCAATGACATCATAGGGTCCTGTAATAGCTGTGAGATAAAATAATCAATCTGTCTTGTAGAAAGAGAGAGAAAAAAGAGAAGGAAATTATTAAATGAACTAAACTAAAGAAAATAAATAAACTCTAAATAGAACACTATGAGACATGCAGGGAAATCTAAAGCATAACAGGTTAAATGCAGAAGAAATGAAGAAAGAGAACATTAGACAGAAAGGAAGTGTAAGAAAAATGAAGAGCAGAGAGGTGAAAAGAAAGCATGCAGAAAATGAAAAGCGCACAAGCCGCAAAATTAGTGGGAAAATTAGCTATAAGAATGAATCATGAGCCTTGTGCACAGTGAGAGTCAATGTGAAAGAAGAGTCAAAGTATCAGATTACAATATCAAAAAGATTTGCATGAGTAAAAGCACAGCAAAATCAGCCCACAGAAGGAATTAAATCGAGATAAAACAGGAAGAGAAACAGAGAAATGGATAACAAGAATAAACCAGACAGCCAGAGAATAAAAGGAAAAAACAAATAAAGCAGGAAATATTAAAAGGTGTTGGGGTAGAAATTATTATCAAAGTGTAAAGGAGATTCTAGAGACACTAAAGGAGGAAGTTTAGAAGAAAACAATCAAGTAAAGAAATAAAAAAAGAAAGAAAGAAAAAAGAAGAAAGAAAGAAAAATAAAAGGAAGAAAAAAGAAAGCAAGAAAGGCACAGAACATTTCTCTAGAGATGATAGAAAACATCTAAAAGCCTTCAAAATAAATGTCGATTCATTTTTTTATTCAGTAATTTGGCATTTAAAATTATCTTAAGCAGATATTAATGCACATAGCCTTTAGTTAAGAAAGAATAAAGTATTTGAAAGCAAACAGGAAAGGGAAGTAAAGCACACAACAGGTTAAAATAAGCATGAAAGGAGTTTAAGTGGCAAAAGAGAATAAAGACAGAAAAGGTATACAGAAGTAGTTGTTGAAGCAAAAATAGCATTTGAATGACGAGTTGACCACAAAAGACTGAACAGCGTGACTTAACAGGAATTGACTGGAGAACATCAAAGAGGAAAGCACCAGAATTTTTTGTAAAAAACAAAAACAAAATCAATGATTTTGAAATAGCTCCATAAGAAAGCAGGTGAATAGTTTGCATTAGTTTAGAATAAAGAGGTGTTTAGCTCAGAGGTAGATTACATTGAGAGAGAACATACTGTATATAACCAACCCCAGTGCCATTGCTGTATCTCACAGTATTGCTTGTGACAGCAGAAAAATTACACCCACTCGAACACTCCAAAGACACTCCAACACGCACACAGTCCTAATTCCTAAACATACTAGACAGGTTCAGAGTTTAGCATTTCTCAGTCTGGGGAAAGTTCCACTAGAGGTATCTGTCTTCATCTATTGTATATCATCCTTCAGCAGTGCAACAGATCCAGAGGTTGTAATAAAATTAGACTTTTGGGACTCTTTGTTCCTATGAGGCTCGATAACTTATGATAACTTCCATATCACGCCACTATAATGAAAGTATCTGTATGTACTGTACATAACATGATCAGCTAGACACTGGCTGATAAGTAAGTACTATTCTTTTTTTGGGTGGGGTATTTTCTTAAATTAAGAATTAAATAAAAGTCCTTAAATATAATTCATTATATTTTCAGCCTGGATTCACATTTTTTCCCTAATAAATCCTAGCAGTTTTTACAATGTCAAGACCAAACGGTTCCTCAGCAGATAGCAGTTCACACAGCAAGCGAAAGTCTCTTCGTTTGTCAGACGTGAGTCACAGAGCTGATTTTATTCAGTACGGAGTAAAGCGGTTGTAGCCTCCACGGTACAAACTTGCCTGATTGTAATAGAAGAAATAGAAGAAATCAGACATTCCGTTATATCAAGAAAGTGTGTTTAATAACAACTGACTGTATTCGCCATGTGTGGTGATTTCACACTGTAACTTACCATTGTTCCAATTCCATAAGTGGTGGTGGGTCCCACTGAGTGATGGTAGGGGTCTGTTGCTGTGGCATACACTCTTCCGTATCTTAAAATAAATTAATTAATTAATTAATTACAGTTTTTCTCAGTCGCTTTGGTGCATTTCTCAAATCATCTTTAATATTTGCAATGAAGTATGTGCATTTCTCAAAACAATTCGTACAAACAGCACCACACAATGGATTACCTGCAAAAGCCTGTAACTTACTCAAAATCTTTAGTTCATCTCTCAAAAGTTAGTATTTATGTCAATGAACATATCAGTGCCATCAGAATGAAAAGTCCTTGTGTCATTGTTCACAAACAAGATAGTCAAAATGCTTAGTCATGTTGTCAATATAACAGTGCACTCTTAGTATTACCTGATGTAAACTATGGCAACATTTTGGTTGACAGTTACTGTACTGAACAGTATGCCATATATCCATTTCAAAAGTACAAATTTACACTTTACTATATGTGGGATATTGATTGAAAGAGACACTTTTACACTTTTACTAGTGGTCTGACCAAAAACAAAACACACATTACAATGTCATTGTGATATAGAAAAGGAAAAAGAAATATGGGCACAAAGATGAAAATAAAAAAAGCTATTTCAGAGAACTGGTTTATCATTGGTTTATCTACATTCTCTTCATTAGTGAAAGTCAAGATTCACCTGCACAATTCATGCTAAATTTACAAAAAGTTTAATTATAATGTGTAAAAAATGTGCTTGACACTTTATGACAACTAGATGAACCATTTTGCATTTAATGACTTATACGATGAACTAAAGACTAGATGTTTTGAGGGGTAAGACTGTTGAGAAAACTATATAATACATTTTGAGCAACATGACGATAGCAACTATCCATTTCAAAAGTACAAATTTACACATTACTGTATGTGGGATATTGATTGAAAGAGACTGGATAGGATTCACAGGTTACACTTTACAGAACTTTACTTTTGCAAGCAGCACCTCCTGACGTGACAATCAGTCGGCCCACAGATTTTCATCTACATCACAACGAATATCTTCTCTTGCAATGCAACGTGGAATTGGAGTCAAGTGAACGATCTCACAACTTCATATATGTGGATGAGGCTGGCTTCAACCTGACCAAAAGCAGAAGGCGTGGTTCATCTTTAAATGTCATCGGCCACAGAGCTACTGTTGATTTACCAGGCCAACGGAGAGGAAATATCCATTGTCAAAATTTGTAACTCTTGTGTTGTCCTCTGTCTATGCTTTCCAATTGAAGGTTCATGAGATGCACCTTTGAGCTATTTCAGAGAACTGGTTTATCATTAGCTGATCTACATTCTCTTCATTAGTGAAAGTCAAGATTCACCTGCACAATTCATGGCAAATTTACAAAAAGTCTAATAGAACTGTGTAGAAAATATGCTTGACAGTTTATGACAACTAAATCAACCATTTTGCATTGAATGACTTATACGATGAACTAATGACTAGATGTTTTTGGGGGTAAGACTGTTGCACAGAGAACTATATAGTACATTTTGAGCAACATGACATTAGCAACTGATAATGTAGGAAACTGCAGACAAATGTACATAATCAATTGCATGAATGTACCAAAGCAATCGCGACTTGTTCAAAAGAATGAGAAACTGCTTTTATGATGTGGACAATTGACTAGATGATGTGGAGGTTGAACAAGTAGTTTTGAGAATTTCATTTCTGATTTGAGAAATGCACCAAAGCGACTAGATTGATGGATGGATGGACGGATGGACGGACGGACGGACAGAGATAGATAGATAGATAGATTAAGGTTCTTACCCATCACTGTATGTGGCTGCTGCAGCTGCTGAGGCGGACTGGGCCACTCGATATGTGGCTGGATATCCTCCCTAAAAACAGGATGGTTTATATTGCATTACATTGTTATTCATTCAGAAAACAGTTTGAATTGTAAAACATTTTTACTACATGAACTCTCCCAATGGAGCAACCTGGTGTTAGGTTATCAACTTAAAATTCATTTTGGATTTGAAATTCAATTTCAAAACATCCAAATTCAAGGTTACAGTTTCAGCAACGAGTTAGGTTTGATAAAAAAAAAGGAAATATTAGCTGATTAAAAAAGTTAATAAAGCTCTTTGGAGATCATTTTTAGTGACATTTTATTTAGAAACTGAAGTTAGTTGTAGCAGAAGTCTATATTTAGACAACAGTGCATCACAAGATCCTGGCAGTGTATTATCTACTTCTCGTAAACCAAAACTTTACCAACCCATACCTTTAACCACTAAAACCATTGTTATTCATAACACATCTTGTGGTTTTTGTTTTTTTGAACAATCAAATTTTTGTGGAAATGCTCTTAGAGATGCTGGTAAATAAAGAGAAGTTGACTGGTAACTTACATAGACCTCAGCACCATACAATCCATCTTGATACACCACTCTGCAGGAGATATAAAGTAGGTAGTAAATTTCATAATGGCATAAATTCAATAATAAAAAAAAATGCAATTAAATGTAAGCTTAATGTAAATTACATAATAACACATTTGTGCTCATAAGATTACATACCCCCTGCAGTATATATAAACATCTGTTATGTGAAATAGCTTATTCAGGAGAATACTAAATAAAAATAACATGCAATTTTTATGATCCCTCTTATTTAGTTAAAATTCTTAACATATTTGCATATTCTGCAAGGGGTATGTAATCTTATGAGCACAACTGTATGTGCAATGAAAGGTTTACTTTGCTTTTTCAACCTATAAATACTAACTAAATGTTTTATGGTAACAATGGTCATAACAAGAGCTACTGACCCTGGATAGGCTGGTACTGCGGCTGGTGTGGCGGCGGCTGCAGCTGAACGGATTGTACTGTAAACTGCCCGACCACGTCCACGGAGGGCAGAGCCTCTGTAGGCCAAGGTCGGTGTGGGAACAGGGTAAGGAAAGCTGGTGACTATTAAACCAAAAAAGTGAAAATTAACAACAAATTACATAGTCAATCTAGAGCAGGAAGTTTCTGGTAGCTATTATATTTTAACTCAAAAATGGATTAAAAGTCAAGATTAAATATACCTGTGTAAAGTTCAGGGGCGTACATGGCTCCCATTACTGGATTGATTTTCCACCCAGTAGCTACAGGAATTGACATATAGGTGAGAAGTTGAATTTTACCAACCCTTTATTTTCATACTAAAAAAAGGAGTAACAAGTATATTGCGTAAAATTTTGGGCAGAATGTTATGAAGGAATCTCACCATTCACTAATGGCGTCTGAGGCTTTTTTGTTACCACCCTCGCTGTGGCGTTGTTCACCTGAGAAGCAGAATTATTTAGTTGTTCAGTTGCTCAGTTGTCCATTCTCCCAATGCAGAAACTTATACCCTCATACCTCAATCTTCCTTCCTTCGACGATTGTTCCGTTGAGCTTCTCTCTCGCTCGATCTGCTTCCACTGCACTTTCAAATGTCACAAATCCAAAACCCTAGGAAATCAAATTGAATCCCAATTGAAACTCAAATAAAGAAGTGACTAACTCGACACAACTGGGAACCTACTGACCTTTGATCCTCTCTCATTAAAGATGATCTCCACGTCTAGAATCTTGCCAAATTGCTGAGAGATGAAAGACAGATATTGACTAAACAGTTTTCATGTGAGAGAATGGGTTTAGCTGAAGGGATAATTCACATAAAAATGAACATTCGGTATGACTGTATTTATTCTGTGAAACACAAAAGAGTTTTTTTTTTTTTTTTTTGTCCATACAATGAAAGTCAGATGGTTCCAGTGTTGTTTTGGACCCCACTGACTTTAACTGTATGACAAAAATGTGAAACTTTTTTATGAGTAATGCATTACATTCAGAACAAAAACAAATTCTATTACCCCAAACATTTGCCTGAGGTCTGGGTCCCGAAACCTAAAAGGGATATTGGAAACATGGAGCCTTTTGGGTTGAGCCTTTCCAGCTCCTTCCTCCTCAGTTCCACTTCCTGTTGCACTTCCAGATGCCACAGAAACACTGAGAGACTGTGGGTCAGATGTCACAGGCACTAAAGAATCGTCCTATGGTGGAAACAGGAATGAAAGATAGGGAGGGAGAAAATGTGGAGAAGGAGGCAACAGACATAGAAAGAATATTGAAGAGAAGAAAAACAGAAGAAACTTTAGTTTGCAATTCATTACAGAAAACTTAACTACCACTTATCTATTGTAAGATTTCTTATCAAACTTTATTGCAATCTAACAATTTACTGGGCGAAAAACAGGTTTTATAAAGTGACCACAACAAAACGCAAAGGAGCATTCCTCATCCAGTGATTCCTCTCAAGCAAAAGTGAGGAAATGTGATCAAGTTCCCATTTTAGTGAGCTGTCTAGGTACATGCCTGTTAGATTTGGACATAAAAAAGACAATTTGCTTTAAAAATAGAGCACAATCGTATTTTAACTTCAGTGAACTCACTAAATCAGCAGCTGAAAGTGATTAAAAATTACTAGCATACTCAACAATGTGTAATTTTCTGAGCGCTGCAACTGAAAGATTGTCATATGTAATGCATGGTTACACAGCATTTCCTATTGCACTGATTGTACGTGACTGTGAATAAAATGCCCCCATGCAGATCAATACATAGGAGTATTTGTGCTTCAAACCCAACACATCCACTATCCCACAATGCATCACGATGCCAGTTCGTATGTCTGCACAGCCTATACCTCACCAAACGGCACAAAACTGTTACTATTAAAAAATGGATTAAGAAGTCAAAAAAGGTGTATTAAAAATTTTCAAAAAGAGAAATAGCTAGAAGAAAATGTAGCCAAGCATAGCGTGAAATGAGGAAGGGAAAATGGTGAAAAGGTCAAAAATAAATGTAGGTAATAAAAAGGGCACAACGACTCATGTGACGTGAATTTAAAAGCAGTGGGAAAAATGTTATGCAAATTATAAGAATGGTCATTAGAACAAGAAAGAAGGACAGACAATTTGCCAATTCTTTATCTATTTCATAAGGATGGAAAAAGTTGAAGCAATAAGGCAAAATGACCTCTGCTTTAACTCATCCATAACAGATCTGAAGGGTAAAGGGCAACAAAACAGTTCTAATCTGGGCAGTAAAAAGGGGTGCATTCGGTTCATAATGTTCCCTTCCTTTCATTCTACAGTTTTCATTTTTACTATTTTTATTTAACCATCATCCCAGATGTCCCTCCTTTTTCCATCTTTCATGCTGTGCATTACTATGTTGTGATGCTTATTTAATTTCATTTTAAAATTACAAAATATTTTCTTAAAAAAAGTACTATAGACTTATATTACTATCCATTTATAGATTATTGCCCATAAATGTATTATTTATCTGTATCAGCCAGAATTTAAATATCAGTGTATCCTTAGATTTAAATATCATAAATGAAAATGTAATTAATCTTCTCACTTTCACGCCATTTCACCAGAAGCTGCATAATTACTCTGTCATTCTATTTCTCTATTAAAATTAATTTCCACTGCATTGTACAATAAACAGACAATAAAGTAGCAAAAAAGAGAAATGATGGGTGTTGTTGATCCTAGTAGGTCAAGAAGGTAAGGAAGAGTCAAGAACCGAGTGAACCCCAAAACAGAAAGTGAAAGAGAGGAGCTCTAAGAACAGGGGAATTCAAGCAGCTTACGTATTTCAGCGTATAATTTTAAAGGTCAGTTGCAAAACTGCAACAATGTATACTGCTATTCTTGGAACCAAGACAGAACATTTTATATTAATAAGGAAGGAAGAGGCAGGAAACACACGTAGAGATTTACGCACAGACACACACACACACACACACATCCACACACGCAAACAAATCATGGTTATGGTTAACTCTGAGCTGGCCGGGCTGGTTGCTAGCTGTAATGACTACCACAGCAGGTGTCACACAGAAAATACTGCTGAAACACCATCATCATCATCATCATCATCATCATCATCATTACATTCATCCAGAGACACAGGCCAGGGAGGGTTTTTGGGAGAAGTGACAGACTGGGGAAAGGTGTGATGGGAAGGTATGTGATGATATCAAGTCACGATGCAGAGTGCTTTTCTGACTGGACCTGGGAAACATAGATGAGGGGGGAGGGGTCATCCTGTCCGACTCCCCCCCTTGACCCCTCCCTCCACGGCGGCGTCTCATAGTCCAAATATCTGGCGCTCTCTAGTGGTATAAGCAATGTGGACAGAAGATGGTGTGACAGAGAAAGAGAGAACTCATTGCATGAACCTTTTCAATGAAAAAATACTTTCATGGTGAAATATTATTTTCAATCCTTCCCACAATTCACTTGGCACAACTTAAAATGCCTTCTGCAATTACTGTACCCGATGAGCCATTAGTAACACAACAATAACAATCATACACGTATATGGTGATACACATTAAAGAACATAAAGCTATGGCATGAGTCCAAAAGACAATATTTCAGTAATTACAGATTGTCAAGACAATATTTACATCTGGATTCATGACTGACATCTCATTACTGGTGTCTTAAAAAAGCATTAGTAAATGCATCTCTTTTCATTGATCACACTTAAAATCACAAGATTTTATTGACATTTATCAAGTCAAAAAGTCTTTAATTTGTTCAAGTTATTCAACTAAATTAAAGTATCCCAGATTGATTGACTGGGTAAGATACACAGTATATGACGATATGTGTCATACTGTAGAGTAATCAAGGATTATATCAGGAATTTTCAAACTTTTTAATGCCAAGGACCCCAAAATTTGATGATTCTTCTTCTGATTCTTCTATAACTCAGATTAACATGTAAACTTTGATAACACTAAAAAATGCATTTTGTAATATTTTTTTTCTCCCTTGCTCTCAAATCTTCTGCAGACACGATCACCGCATTGTGGCCCTCTGGGGGTCTCCTGACCTCAGTTTGAAAACTCCTGGCATAAAGTATTAACTGGAAAACACCTGATTCAAAATCAAACTGAATATGATTTAGCTTAAGAGTAAATGTAAAGTAGAAAGATTCGTTTTAAATTATTATTTCTTTTTATATAAACATATAATATTACTTCAAATTATTCCCTCTTAGAAAAGAGAACTAGAGTTCTAGAAAAGGAAGAAAAGGAAGTATGGTTAGTGTTTCTTCCATAATAAGCCTAAATATTCTTCTATATGGTGCCCTGAGCCAGTTGAATTGCCATACTTGGACAAGGCAAAGGAAGGATGTGTAAAGGACATAAAGCTATTTTTAGCTATCTCAGACAGGGGATCCCAGAGGACCAAAGCATGAGATTATATATCAGCAGCCTATACATATTCCTGGCATACCTTCTCTAATGCAAATACATTTGAAAAGAATACACGCTGATTGTACTACACAATTTACAGCAGTGGGACATTGCTTCCCATTGTAAAATCTTAATTTTTCATACTCACATGGGTATGCTTGGTTTTAGGTAAATTAGGTTTTTTAAATAAATGTTTGTGCTTGATTTATATATTGAGTTATTTTAGTTTAGTTCATTATTTCATACGTTAAGTTGTAAAATATATGTAAAACTAACTATTTATTTATCCACATGTACTTTAGATGCAGCTCCCCTTTGTTAACTGATGTTTAAAATAGCTTTATCTTCTGAATCCAGTCATTTATTGATTGTTCTTACCGTGTTATTGGCAGTTATAGACTCTGTCCCGTCATGCTGAGAGCCCTGATAGACTCTCAACTGATGATGATCTGAATATTCAGAGTTTGGATGAGCAGCGCTGAAATCGAGAGGTGGCAGCCGGGCAGCAGGTGTGGGTGGGCCTTGTCCAGGTGGAGGATATGATGGAGGCGGGGCATAGACCTGGGAAAGTGAAGGGTCACCATTGCCTGGCCCCGCCTCTTGGGCAGCGGCACCCTAAAATGAGACAGAGATGCTGTTTACTAACAGAAGCTAATTTCTGTAAACTCATTGAGTCACCGTAACATATGTTTTTACATTACTTTAACCCATCAAAATAATTTTAACCAATTTTAACTTTTTTTATTTGTATACAAGATTCAGCTTGTTTTTTCAAGTCAGTTTAATAGTCAGTTTGATGAAACTTTTAGCAACTGATCAGCAATATAGTTTCATAGTGTATATATTTGACATAAGTATTCTTATCAGCAACTGATTTTTCCACAAAAGTAATTTCTGGAAGGTATTGAAAATCTGCTTTTCTAAAAGAATAGTCAAAAAAGCATTTCCAACAAATCCATACTATACCGCCTTCATTTTGGTAAAATACTAAAACTTTTTTTTTTGCACCAAATAAAACTGACCTGAATTTACCGGCTATAAAGAAGCTAACATATTGTTACCGTTTTGTTTGCAGATCATAAAGACTATACAAAACACAGGTAAACCAAGTCAAGACATCAAATAAAGATCCTGACAAGACACAATGTATGAAATTAGGAGTATAAATCAGACATCTCACCCCTTCAGTGCATTCCGTAGGCGACCCAATACTCACCAACAACTGACGCATGCTTTAATGCAAAGCTTTCACCCTCCCACCCCACCATAAGTCCCTCACACCCACCAATCACAGAGCACCAAACCAGTCTCAAGAGGGGTCTTTACACCAGCTGTGTTCATTTGTTCATGTCAATCATCAACCCATTTCCCCCTCCTACTCTTTGACACTCAACAGACACACAACTATTTGGATAAAAGTTGATTCTAACAGACAAACAACTCAACTGCTCTGTAAAACTCAGTGATCCTATTCATGTTCAGTGGAAAACAATCACATTGATTGATTTATTTAAACCAGACCAACCAGATTTCTGTGACTACTGAAGTGTGTACATTTTGTATGCTATAGATCAGGTAAAACAGGTAAGATCACTCAAACACATTCAAGTAACAGTTTGCTTAGAGTTCTCCAAACAGAACTCTGTTTATTGTGGTATCATCAAGCTTTGGTTAATAGACTTTTGTGACATAAACCTCTCATTTCAGAGAGTTTTTTTAGGTTACATTACTGAGTCTTAAAATAAAGTAAAATAAAATAATAGACAAAGAAATGAAACCAATATGAAGCTTTTCACACACACACACTTTTTATACGTTTACTCTTTATCAGCTGTTTCGCTGAGCTGATAAGGCAGAGTAAATTTAGACTACACTGATAAACTGTGACACTGAGAGACACAGCTTTGATTAAATATCACCACCACCACACTTAGATTCCTTTAGCAGAAACAAAAGTTTCATGTTACATGAGTGTCTGTTTCTCATCATAGCCATTTTTTTCAGATGGGATGTTATATACCACAGTTACTCACTGATTACAAGAACATGGCATCTTACCTTCATTCCTTTTTTAAAAAACCCCAGGAGCTACTTGACCCTACCCCTGTAAAAGATTTACGAGATGTAAACAGGTGTTGTCTGAAACACTACAGCGTTTTGAGTACTGCTGACTCAAAATGTCACTCAGTGTGCCATTGCTGCTGGCCGTAGACCAACTCAAAGATCAAAATGAAGACTTCAGACTTTGGAGACTTTATTCAACAAGTACAAAGAGTACACACTTGCTGAGATATTTACGTACACTTATAACTTACATACACAACACCCCTCCATGTTCTAGTGCAGAGGATATGGAGAACAAGCATAAACGTGATATAATTGTTCAGACATAAACATTTTAGACATAAACACAGACATTTTACATAAACTGTTCTCTTTCCCGTCCTAATTCTTTGTCATTGTGAGAGAATTTAAATAACACCTCTAGCAGATAAAATGTCTTTTCAGTCACACTGATTGATAGGAGATGTCCTCCCCCTTACACACACACACACACACAGGCCTCATCAGCTGTCAGGTTTGGGGTTAAAGATCAGAGGCAGGATGCCAGGTGTGTGATCTGACAGCTGCAGGATCATTCAAACACACACACACACACACACACAGAACTGATGACAAGAACCGCTTATGTAGTCTATACTCCTATATTACAAGGCTCTGTGGAATACTTGATTCTGATTGGACAGTTGTGGCATTCTGCGGTCAAATATCTTTGTATAATGACGGCTAAACAATATAAGACTGTTTTCCCTGGCAACCAGCCTCTTAAATCTTCATCAACAGATGTTTTATCCAAAGCAGTGTTATTTTAGTATTTTTGTATAATATTATAGTATTTATTAATATTTATACATATTGCTTTTTATATTTTTATAAGTTTTAATCATTTTGTAGTCATTTTTATTATTTTCAAAAATATATATTATAATAAAACGAAAGTTTAAATAAGTATAAATAAGTTATATTATTTCAGTTTTAGTTTCAGTAGGCTAAATTTTGTAGTCATTTTAATTTTTCATTGTAGAACTTCAACTTGTCAAGGCAACATTTGTCAAGGCAACATTTCTCTATTTTATTTAATTTCAGCTTTATTTCCATTAATCAAAAGACTTTAAGACTTAATAATTAACAATAACAACAATGATCCAAAGTGATGTAAAAATCAGAATAATTCAAGCGACATTGTTTCACTCTGCAGTCTCTTGCGATGTAATATTGGTTGCAAAATAAACAATATTCCAGTCATGTAATATTCCTCAGATTAACATCAGGGTCCATTTTAGGGTTAATTTTATTATAATGAATGTCTGTTTATTCATTGCTCCATTAATAAACAGACATTCACACACAAACACAGAAGCCAAATTATACAATTTTGCACCAACACATAGATATCAACCACAATAACCACATAATTCAACTCAAACACAAAAGGTTAAATCATATATGTATAGTATGGCAGATGAATAGCAACTAAAGGAGCAGATGCAACTAAGAAAATTCCATTGTCTCAAGTCCTACTCTTTAGATGACATAATCTATCACTGTGTATCACTTCAGATAAAGTCAAGAGGCAACCTGAGACATCTATTTCTATATCTGTGAGAGGGAATCTGCAGCGAGAGGAACAGACTAAAAATACAGCGAGTGTGACAGAGAGAAAGAGCAGGCACAATGTTTATCAACTGTCCTGGAATTTCTCTCTCTCACACACAAACACACAATCACACAGCAGCACACAAACACACACTGAACCTGTTTTCAGTAGTAGGCCTGTCGCAATAATCAATATATCGAATTATCGCGCAATATATGTACATGACCTCAATAATTTTTGATGAAGCAATATATCGCAATATATATGTCACCGTGTTTTTTACATTCCAGTAGGCCTTCTTGCATTATTATGCTGTTACATTATGATTATATATTCAGTGGCATAAAATGGTCTTTAAAATGACAATAATATCGCTTATCGCAATTATATCTGGGGCAATATATCGCACAACAAAAAGTTGTTATCGTGACAGGCCTATTCAGTAGTCCACCTCGCAGGGACAAATATAACTAACAACAGGACACTGCGTCCTTCACTGGCAGAGAGAAACACATTTGATGTCCTCAGACCCATTGGTGGATGACTGTTTAGTACATAAACAAGCCTTTAGCTTGCTAGTGATTGGTTGATTTATACAACATATTACCAGACATGTGACAGAAACTGCACAAGAATTAAATAAAAAATACAAATAAAAAATAATAAAATTAAACAAACAAACAAACTCCAAAGAGAATATGAAAGAGGAAGATAAAAGAGAGAATAAAGGGAAATGTTTACCTGTACAATGCTGGGGTAGCAGGAGGCTGTCTGGGGGTAAACAGGGAGTCCGTAGGGCTGAAGGATTACTGTAGGGGAGGACAGCATGGTGCATAGCCAGAAAAAAGGAACAGCTAAAAGGGATGGGAGACTCGGGGGAGAGAGAAGGGAAGGTGAGCTCTCTGAATCAAGAAAGTACCAGACTGAGAAAGTTTAGAATCCAAACAGAAGAGAAAAAAGATCCAGAGGTATGAAAAAGAAAAGGAGAAGAAGAGTGGGCTGCACTGCACTGATGGCTGGCGTCACAACTTCTAGGCGACAAACAAAACAAGAATTAAATAAGGTAAAAATAAGACCCTCTCCAAAAGTTGAGAGTGGCAATTTAGTCTGTTTCACAAAAGGCAGAGGAGATCAGCACTGAAAGATCTCTGGGGGACACGGCGTGTGTGTGTGTGTGTGTGTGTGTGTGTGTGTGTGTGTGTGTGCCTGTGTGTGTGTGTGTGTGTGTCAGTGGGTATATTTGATAGACAGAAACACATGTTCAGAGTTGTGTTACACTCCTTTATAAATAGTCCACCTTCTTCCTTTAGTTGTGCTAGTATCACCGATAGAAATTAAACAGCTAGTCGCACAGTAATACAGAATTTAGTCCAAATTTAATGACACACATTTGCCATCTGGCATCTACTGAAACAGACACAAGCAAATGCTACCTTAAAAAGTCCAAAATGTAAAGCCACAGACATAAAAAAATAAAAAAAACTAGGAAAGTATAATGAAAGAGCATTTTGTTTTGCCTTGCACACCCATAAAGCTATCTCCACCCTATAAATAAATAAATAAATAAATAGTTTAAGGCATTTCCAATTTTACAGTGCTGTGAGAAGAAAAACTCTATTTCTAAAACTAATTTGTCTCCTTAATTGAATACTGCCTTTATGCTCATTATACCCGCCAATGTGAACCTTCAAAGGTGAGTGACTTTTTTTCTCTAGAAGCTCTCCTATAGCGCCTAATTATAACACAAATGCAGCACGGAATTAAAATCATTCCAATGTCATAATCAATTACCATTGTCAAAACAGTCCAGCAACATGGCAATCATGTTTCTCACTTGTAAATACGACTTCGTTGGCTATTCATGTGGTCGGAATTCATAAATATGATGTTTCCGATTCTACCTGAATATAGCAAGTACAAATTGTTCTGTGGGGAAAAAAAAAATTCTGTGGGAACTTACGTTAATTATCTTCTCTTCGCTCAGTTCTAGATAATAAGGCTTTTTAATTTCCTTTGTGGATCTACATAAAACTCTCTCGATTCATATTTTGACCAGTAGAGGGAAGCAGATGGAAGCAGGCAATTCATAAATCGTTATGTTAACGAAAAACAGTTCTTGCCGTACTCGCAAAGCTTTGTGGGTAATGTAGTTTACAAAGGCACGTATAAATATCCGGGAAGTCCGAGCGCACGTTCTCTTTGCTTTACGAGCCTGACACAGACAGGTAATGGCGCCATAGACCTCCGTATTTCTGTTGTAATTTCCCACTGGTCGCAAGTTTAACGGTTTCCCTCAAACGTTATTTAATGTATTATGTAGTAAGGGACAGTTTTATATGCGCAGTACCTCGTTCGTAGGTTATATTATGAGGAGAGATGAGCTGTATCGCGCTGCTTAGCGCAACGTGTTTCACAAGGCGCGCTCAGGCCTAGTCATGAAGTGACGCATTGCGCTGTTTTTCATATTAAAAAGAATCTCCACATTGAGCTGTTGAGGTTATTAAGGTTTTTTAATTGGAATTGGAATTGCTGAATCGGAATTTGGTCCCATAATAAAATATTTTGATATGAAATGTAATGTAATTACCAGTACTAGATATGTGAAGACACTGAGCTGACTGAGTGTTAGTTTAAATACATAACCACTGTTAATTTTTATATTAATTTAATTTATTCACAGGCGTCAGTAAGTCGCCATGCCGGTTGCCAGGAGTTGGGTTTGTAGTAAGACATACGTCACCCCCAGACGTCCCTTCGAGAAGTCACGTCTCGACCAGGAGTTGAAACTCATTGGTAAGGAAAACATTTATTGCAGAAAATTAATTGACCAAAAGGTTTCTCTTTTTTTGAATTTGGTTTTCTTTTTCTTCACAGGCGAGTATGGCCTCAGGAATAAGAGAGAAGTCTGGCGGGTGAAGTTCACTCTAGCCAAAATCCGCAAAGCTGCCAGAGAGCTTCTCACTCTGGATGAGAAGGATCCGAAGCGTCTCTTCGAAGGTAAATTAGCTGATTTGTCAAACTTAATGGCCAGTGATTTAAAAGTGCAAGTCAGATTATCAGTGTTGCCAAGAATTCCTCGTCAATGAGGCCATATAACCGCTTATAATAAATTAATGTCTGGTTTGTATCCATCACTCTTTTCCTCCCACTTACGTTTAACTTCTACTTCTAGGTAATGCTTTGCTCAGGCGTCTGGTGCGCATTGGTGTGCTGGATGAGGGCAAGATGAAGCTCGATTACATTCTGGGCTTGAAAGTGGAGGACTTCTTGGAGAGGAGGCTGCAGACTCAGGTCTTCAAGCTTGGCCTAGCCAAGAGCATCCACCATGCCCGTGTGCTCATCCGTCAGCGGCACATCCGGTAAGATGCTTATGTACACAATGTGTATAGTTCAGGACTTTTAACCATGTAATCTGCATTTTCCTGTACATGTCGGTGTGTGTGTGTGTATAATGGTTACCATCCTGATTGTCTGAACATGTGTATTGAGGGTTTCTTCCTCTTTCATTAGCTGACCATGTTTAAACTCCTCCCGGTGAGAGGGAATGAAATATTCTGCAAGGTCAATTCGGTGATTAAACCGTATACCTTTGCTTGTTAAAAAAAAAAAAAAAAAAAAAAAAAAAACACAGCTTTCCATGACGTCTGGGGTGCTTTATTGCATGAAACGGAGTCTACCAGGTAATGTGGGCGCTTTGGTAAAATAAGAAACTACACTTCTCTTGGCCAGTGATTAAACTTAAAACTGTCAGATTGTCAGTGGTGTCAAGAATTCCTCGTCAATGAGGCCTCGAGATCAGTAGCCTCAGTTCTGAAGTCCTGAATAGCCTTTGCACATTAGCCAAGTTATTTTTCTGATGTTCTGCAGGGTGCGTAAGCAGGTTGTGAACATCCCCTCCTTTGTGGTGAGGCTGGACAGCCAGAAGCACATCGACTTCTCTCTCCGCTCTCCATACGGTGGTGGCCGCCCTGGCCGCGTCAAGAGGAAGAACGCCAAGAAGGCCCAGGGTGGTGGTGGAGGCGGTGATGATGAAGAGGAGGATTAAACTCATTCCTATCAGGGGTTGAGGGACTCGGCAGTGCTTGCTTTTTCTCTTCTCCCTCAAGTTTTCAATAAAAAAATGGTTTATTCCAAATTATTTTGTTTTCGCTTGTCATTTGAGTAACTAGATGTTTTATATAAACCCTTACAAGTAGGTATAATCCGTATTTAAAATGAATTGCCCATAAAGGTTTAAAATCCATATTTGTAGATTTTATGGGCCATAGTGAAATATCACTTCAGCAAATTAACTGCTCTGTTTTAGAAAACCCAAAGCTGCTGGACCCCAACTAGTCTAAGGATTGTGTTGTAAAACATCTTAAGACTTGAGTTACATTGTGTGAAGTGTATTCCTGTGGGATATGGTAAATTAAAGTTCCACCTAATATTTCCTGTGAATGTTTGAGGGTTTTGATTAATTACCTGCTACATGTAAACAACTCAAAGAATAGCAAAGTGCAGTAAATGCTAAAACTATTAGTGCTGCAAACCAGTGTTTCCAATTTAATCTCAAATACCAGTTTGTAATTTAAAACAGACAGGGACCTTGTACATGCATTAAAAATGAGGTGGAATGATTAAGAAAATTGTATAATACAGAAAATATGGCTAATGAGGTTTATTTTTTCTCCCACTATGAACTGAAATTTATTTAAAATACACCAATATTTAATCACAGTTAACTGGATAAATTGCAGAAAGTTAAATTCCAGAAATGAAACCCACCTTCACTGGTATACATCAGCTATAAGCAGCCATCGAATCTATACTATGGCACTTCAAAGAAGACATTCAAATGATAATATACAGTTTATGAAATCTTATATATTCATATCTTTCTGATTGCACTTGGAGCTAGTAACAACTTACCTACAAAGTTTTAGTTAAAATATCTATTTACTTTATTGTGCTTTGCACTCTTCAATGGATCTTTAAATCTGTGGAAGGTTTTTTTGTGCTTAGGCCTCAGAATTAGTGACATCCTTCATCTACAAGTCGTCCTGGGGACTGGTTTGACCTCTTGGCTCAGTGTAGCCCACGTTGCTTGTCTGCTCGCTATGAGTGAGACAAAATACGAAACTATAGGCAACTTCTGTAGATACCTGTAAGATATTTTATGCATTTGTTCTCACCTCTCACCATCCTTTTCCAGTGTTTTAGCAGTGAGAAAAAAGCAAAGAAAAGATGGTCATCCTTTAACGTAACCACAAAAATTATGCAAAAATATATTGTTACAAATATTAAGAGACAATTGGTGTGTTACTGGTATTTGCTGACCTTTGGTCGCTGCCCTGCTACACCACCTGCCTTCTTTGGTACTCCCAAGGTATCGAACGAGTGGCTTCGTACCCTAATAGCTCTCTTAAGATGGAGAGAGATACTGATTTGAAGCTCATTTTAATGTCAAACAGTAGTAAGCACAATCCAGTAACATTATCAAGGCCTATTGTTTATTATTCTCGTTGTGGTTTGAGATTATCTACCTTAAAGTTCTCAATAAATCCTCCTCCACCCTCTGGAACACTCCTCCCCCCTTCAGTGAGGGGGATGCTGGGCTGTGACGGCTCTCCCAACATGCATTGGGATAGGGAAGACAGTTCAGACCGCAGTGCTTCCAAAAGAGATGATCGTGTACGTAACTGAGATCATAAAAGGAGAGAAATAGAAGCGCAAGTCTTGTAACTTGAGGCTATGACATAAGGGAATGATTAGTTAACATGCTTTGTGTCTGGTTACCTCCAGTCGACTGAATATCTCAGCCTTGTAGCAAGAGATTTCAGCATTTATAAGTTTGGTCAAGAGGAACTCTCTTAAAACTGAGCCCTGGAAGTGGAAATTCAGAGCATCATTCAGAGTGAGATTCAGAGTGCGACTTGCATGTTTTGTTTATTTTATAAACCTTCACATATGTGACCCTGGACCACATAACCAGTCATAAGTAGCACCGGTATATTTGTAGCAATAGCCAATTACATGGGCCAAAATTATCGATTTTTCTTTTATGCCAAAAATCATTAGGATATTAAGTAAAGATCATGTTCCATGAAGATATTTTGTAAATTCCCTGCCGTAAATATATAAAAAGGTAATTTTTGATTAGTAATATGCATTGCTAAGAACTTCATTTGGACCACTTTAAAAGGCAATTTTCTCAATATTTAGATTTTTTTGCACCCTCAGCTGCCAGATTTTAAAATAGTTGTACATCAGCCAAATATTGTCCTATCCTAAAAAAAACATACACCAATGGAAAGCTTATTTATTCAGCTTTCAGATGATGTATAAATCTCAATTTCAAATAATTTACCCGTATGACTGGTTTTGTGGTCCAAGGTCACATATAATGATACTTGTAAGGGAAATTGAGTAGGTTTATAACCCTGTTTCTTATTTTAGACCGTATAGAAATTAACTGGATTGATGTAATAAAGTTGAGAGCTGTCTTGTTAAAACTTCTGAATTATTATAAGTCATGTGATCTCACCTCTGTAAAAATGGGCGGTGTAGGAAGGGGTGGGCCAAATGGGGGTACATCCTCCCTAGCGGTGACAGATACCTGTCAATCAAACAAGAGGCTTTGGAGCTGTGTTGCACAGTGAGTGCTGTGAAATGTAGCGATTTTTTTTCTTTCTTTTTTTTGACCTGAAATGATCCCCCGTCTCCTCCCTCTCCCTCATTCTCTCTCTTTATCCTCCTCACTGCAATGAAACAGTGCAAGAAGTGGGATCTGATCACATCCGAAATGAAGGGAGTGTTACCCTCCTGATAGACCAGGGCAACAATATCATTCCCAATGTGTCTCTTTCTCTGCAACTGAGGGGAAAAACAGATGAGTAGAGCTGTAATTCAAGGAAAAAAATTTTTTGAAGGACTTATCAAAGCACTTATCATCCTACTTCTGTGATTGTTCCATTCTGTGGTTTAGTAGTAGGGATTTCAGTGACTCTTATTTCAGGCTATATTAATGCACCAGTAGGTGGCGACAAGTGACTGTCTTTTTGAGTGAATCAAATATTTAACTGAAGTGATATATTCAGACGCACTATTCAGGAATAAAACAAGTGACTCAACAGATTCGTTCAACCACATTGATTCATTCAGCGACAAATCACCACTAGTACTGTGTGTTGCTGGAGTGTGGATTGGACTTGGAAATATTGCACTGGCGATGCAAAAATATACAAAGCAGGCCTAGCTATTTACAATATAAGTTACCTATTAGTTACTGTTGAATTTTTGCTTAAAAGCAATATCACACGCATTCGTTCTGTTGGTCTGAATATATCAGCATACATTATAATATGCATTATGGTACAGTAATTTGGTAAAAGATGTTAACAGAACATTTACATCTAATAATACTTTAATCAAATTTCACCTGTTGTGTATCTCCTTCTGTGAACGGTAGTTTAGTGGCAACATGGAACATAATTTCACGTCCATGGAAGGAGGTGAAAACCGCTTCATTTCCTGTCTGGCCATGAGAAACATCCAGACCTCCCCTGAAACTAGGAGATGGAAAATGATGATGTCCTTTTGACAGGTGACAATAAATTCAAAAGTAGTGTTTTGTTATTAATGTTAATATTGATATTGATAATGATATCAATCAATACATGAGTCTTAACCCTCTTACCCAGTAAATTCTTGCAGTTTGACCGTCTGTCCAAGTATTGATAAAAACTCTAAAAACTCCTCACTTTCCTCATTGTTACTAAGAATATCTTCCTCTGTTAACTACGTCACATACATTGGAACAAAATACAAAACAATTGAAGAATAACATTAAAAAAAAATACAAATATCCATGTAGGCTATTATAGACTGAAGTCCTAGTCAACAAAACATAAAGTTTGTTATTAAAAATAGGTGAATTAAAGAATCATATCGTAGTATCTGCATACCTGTCCTTCTCTCTGGTATAAGACACCAAATTTAAAGTTTTGAGACACTCTGTGTTCATCAAACGCCATTATGATCTCTGGGGCCTTTAGATGCAGAAAGAGAAGACAAGAAAACTGTATTGTGTCAGAAAAAAGATAAATGAAAATTGTATTGATCATGTCAGAAAAGTTTTTACTTTATGAAATTTGTCAGTTTATAAAATCTTATATTAAGATTCTTATAGAGTCTTATATTAACTCTTCCACCAGATCATAGTAAACAAATTAGACAAGTGAAGATGTACCTTTAAGTAACTCACAGCCTCAAAACATGTGACACTGACACTTGAGCACAACATCTAAAATAAAGCAAATCAAAACAAATTAAACTTCTATTCACTTTCATTTAAATGTGAATCAGGTAGAACCAGTTGTGTGGTTGTGAAATACCTTTGCCAGCTCCACTGCCGTGGTGAATTGTTGAAAGAGCGAAACAGAGAATGTGCCATGAATTGAGCACTCCTTCATCCTGATTAGATGAAAAAGAAAACTGATCAGGTTGGTCTTGAACAGTCAGTAACTATCATTATAATGAACAACATTTAAGGTGCTCACAAAATACACACCTCAAAATGACTCTCAGGCGATTTTCCTCTTCCTCAAGACAAACAGATAAAACTAGGGGCCCAAGAGAGGAGTCACAGGCGGTGAACGAATGATGATACTGCAGCAAACATGAAAGAAAAGCATGAGTGTGTGAGGGACGGGTCTCTTCAACAGGGTTATAAGGGTTTGAAGTTTTTCAAATGAAAAAAAAGAAAAGAAAAAATGATCACTGACTCTGTGGCGAAAGAATTCCTGATAGACTTTAGCTTCACTGTCTCTCTCCATTATGTCATAGCTCTCCAGACCAAAACCCCCCTGTGAGAGAGTAGGGCTGGTCTCCACATGTCTATCCAGGGGAGGGTCGATCCAATAACCTCCAGATTTAGGGGGCAGGATGAGAGGTAAGCCATCTCCAATCTTTAACAGCCGTGTCTGAGTGATCAGTAGTAATTGTGTAAGTGGGAACTTGAAACTACTCTATCATTCAAAGGTTCTGAGTCAGTAAGATTTTTTTATATTTTTGAAAGATGTTCACCAAGACTGCATTTATTGCTTATTATGTAAAATATTGTGAAAGATATTGTGAAATATTACAATGGAATATTTGCATTTTTTTCCACTGATGTCAAAGCTAAATTTCAGCAGCCATTACTCCAGTCTTGAATAAAAGTACATCTTTCAAAAAAAAAAAAAATCTTACCGACCTCTAACTTATAAAATATGAACAAGTAAATAAGGGTGTTTCTTCAATTATAGGCACTTTTGGCCCTCTGGGACTTTTAGACTAGAAACTCTTTTAAATGCATCTCTTTAAATGCTCTTTTAAATGCAACTCTTATACATGCACTACTAGAATCATTTTTTTATAAACATAATTTCCATCACAATGAAACTTCCACCACATCTCAAATTATGTATTATGTTTAAAAGTATTCTGTGGTGGGAATAGACTAAAACAGTAAAATACATAAAAGTTGAAAACCTTGGCCTTCATATATTAAAAATGGTACATAAAAGTGCTTAAAGTTGAAGAAACACTCCTTATGATTTCCTAGTTTCCTATAGACTGAAACTATGCCATAAACAAACAAAACGTTTTGGGCTAAAATTCCTACCCTCAGAGGTCGTGGGAACTCACAACGCTGTTCATCCAATCTGCTACCCTGCAGACAAACACAACCACAGAGAAATCATCATCATCACTGCAACAGAACAAGACGACTGTATTTACACTGTTGTTGTTTACATGGAGAGAGAGAAAGATGATGTTACCTGTAGCTTTTCAATGATTGCAAACAACTCTGTGACCTGCAGAAAAATTACAAGGGAATGACAGAAACGGTGAAAGTGCCACAAAATCAAAATATTACTGATGCAGAATGTGAATTGTCCAGTTTCTCCTCAATGTTTGGAAATGATTAATAATTCAGATATGAAAATCTGGAGAGAACATAATCTCCATAGTGTCATTTTCAACACCTTTATAACATCTAAAATAGGAGATTTCTTACCTTCTGACTGGACGGTGCAGAAGTGAGTGGCTTAGCCTCACTGGAGGGGGAATCCAAAATATCCAGTATGCTGTGACCCACAGATTCTGCACAGCTGTAACAGAGACAAGCGTTCTGGAAAAGTCTGCATGCGATAACTGAGTTCAAACACCTGAGCACAGCAACAAACCCAAACTGTAGCTGACCTGCTCTCATTTCCAGTGATGAACTTGTCAATCCTGCGTACAGCGTAAAGATGCCACATGACAAGATATCCTTAAGCACTGTGTTCAAATTACAGCAGTGGCTAAATGTTATTTGTCATATCCACTCACCCTCCGTAAGCTCCGAATGTGAAACTTCTTTTCCTGGAGAACAACTTCTCGTTTCTCCCCTCCATGATAAGTGTTTATTACAGACAGCCACAGAAATATGCTAACCAGGCATGCAGGCCATCACTCCTGAATTAACTGCTTCTCTATGTCTCTCTGTGTGTGTATGTATCGCTCTCTCTCTTTTCTCTCTGCCCCCTGCCACTCTCTCATTTAATCTCTCCCTACATCCTTCCTTGTCTCCTGCTGCCTGTTGACTGACAGGAGTAACTCTTGCATGCCCATCTCCTGCCACTGACATCAGAGGTTGGTGAACTACTGCACATATACAGACCAACTAAAAGCCTTTGAATAGATACAATGGTGAATATTCACTCGCTGAAATCGTTTAAAAGCGTTTGTGTAGCGTTTATGCAGCCGCTCTAAAAAACCTGCCCTGGGAGGAGGCAAAGATACGTGAATGGGCAATGGACTATTGCTATAGACCTGTTACCCTTTCAGTAAGCAAGATTCATCAATTATTGACCGAACTCTCTTAGAGAGAGGAGGCAAGGCAGCAGGGGAGAGAGCGAGAGGGAGGGAGCAGGAAAAAGAGGAAGAGAGAGAGAGGGTCAAGAGACTTTACCAACAAGAGAATAGAGAAATGAAAAAGTGATATTGAGGGGGCTGACACTAAAAAATATCTATATATTTTCCCCTCTCAGACAGGAATCTTTATTCATTTTTGTCTTTAACTGGTCTTAAAACTATTTATTTACATATTGCTTAAAATGTACAGTGGATATGTCATATAAAGTGATTACATGTAAAAGTGTTGCAATGCATTTTATTTGTAAAAATTACACTGCAGTATGGTTCCTCAACCTGGAGTTAGTGTAGTCCTGAACCTTTGTCCTTAAACCTAAATAATTTATCTTAAATTTAATGTATCCTGTCACCCATCTACACATGACATGAGCATTGCATTGTGTTACAAGCAAATAAAGATCAGGAATTTTGCATGCAGATTTCACATTGTGTTCAAGTTGGTCATGGTGTCACATGAATTCGCCCTGCTGACCAACAAAAAACTGCATGGTTTGAAAGTGACTTTTGTGTGAGCTACATTACTTCACTTTTGGCAACCTTATTTTTTTATTTTTATTTTTTTGCAAAAAGTGACTGCACTTTAACTCATTCCATTTACAATGTACTGTATGTGATTCTGCTACTTCCGACAACAGGACAAATGGATTTAAAACTTTGACGCATCCACTGTAGACAGTTTCTGTGTCCGAAAATCCCCACTGTTTTCTCATTCACTGATCCCTGTGTCAGTCCACTTATCTAGTCTAGGGTGACCATACGTGCCATTTTCCCAGGACGCGTCCTGGCCAGGATTTCTATATTGCCTAAAATATCTAGGGTTTGGCTTTGTTTGCGTGTGCAGACCGATCGGTGTATGACATCGGTTCCTTGTGTTTTCGAAACGCTGTCGAGGTACTTTGAATCAAAGCAATATAGAAATCCTGGCCAGGACGTGTCCTGGGAAAATAGCACGTATGGTAAGCCTAATCTAGTCCACTTGAAGGAGTGAATGAAAATAAGTGAATTCAGGCTGCCATTTTTGCATATGTTTTGCTTACTGTTTAATGATCATTTGGCAATTAGCTAACTGGCAAGTTCCACTTGTTAACGATATTGAAATCTGTCATGGTGGCATTTGCCACAGTGTTGCTATGTGGTTGCTAGGTGTTCTTAATGTTGTTAGGGGTGTTGCTGGGGTGGTTTTTAGGTTGCTTTCTCGCCCCATCAAAAGAGTCCACTACCTTTAGTGCAAGTATGGGGTGTTTTTACCCACTTCTATTGGAAAATCCTAACTCCAATTTGCTTAGAAACATAATAGCTTAAAGATTTGGAACCCTGACCCTAAATATCAGCAATAATCAACAAAAATATTTTGTACATTCTTTTTTTAGAAAGGTGTTTTCTTTATATTCAAAACTATATGAATTCTGACTGATATGTGAACAACTGACCTATGGAGAAATAAAACCAGAACTATGTATTTTTATAGTTCCTTATTCTAATAATTCTTGTATTTTAGCACAACATGCACACTGAATTCTCTAAATGTCAGCCTCACTAACAGATTTGAGATTTGAAGACGGAAAAAATGTTGTTTCGTCTCAACACACTGTCCTTAAGATCACATTAAAAAGAATAAATAAATAATAATAATGATGATAATAGTAATTGCTACATAACTCCTAGAAGTTCTTCTAAGTTCTAAAGCTTCACTTTATGTGTCTTTCTGGAAGATCAGATTGAGAACAGCCAGGAAACAGGCCAGAACCTCTTCTTCACAGAAAACACGCAGTTCATCAATTTTCTGCTGTATTGCTTCATTCTTTCTCAGGTAATTCCAGTAGAAATCTCTGGGTTCTCGTCCATTCTTGTGGTAGTGTCTGATCACCATGACAGCCCTGTCAGAGGTGAAGCCTTGTGTTTGTTTTGCTGCCCTGTTTAGGATGTACATGTAGGCCTGAACTTGATAATAGTACTCGTGTGTTTCATTCAGGTGTGCATGACGACCACCATTTTTTGGTTTAGTGAAGACTTTGCCCACCATATCTCCAGTGGTTCCTTTACATTCAATCACCATTTTTTCACTTTTTCCCCCTTTTACTTCTGCTAAGAAGTCCAATCTTCCAGAGAGGAATCCAAAGTCTACTTTGTTACTTTTGGTGTATCTCACTCTCATGTTTGTACCAGTTTCTCGCAGCTCGTGGTAGAACTTGAGGCATTCACGTTCATCTCCTGGGTTCTGGAAATATTTGCCGAACTTTTGTGGAGAGGAGGTTGTCCAGAGAGCTGACTCGTCAGCATAATCTCTGTTCTCAATGTCACGGACATTCACTGTCACACCGGCAGAAATATTTGCAAGATTGTTTCCAACTTCTAAATGTCTCCAGCTCCTTGTCTGTGTTGTAGCATACATCGTGGGTGTGGAGATGGCTTCTGTCTGGTATTTGTCCCTGAACCTGAATCCACAACTTGTGTTTGATACATTCTTTCTCCACTGCGATCTTAGAGCTTCCTCTGAACCTTTTCTTTTTTCAAAGAAAATCATCACTGTGAGTTCAAGAATTTTTCCATTGTCTTTCAGTGGCAGTGAGTTCTTTAGTTCCCGGCAGCCGAGACGTGGAATGCTGTTAAACTGAAGCTTGAAGTTTTCCAGTTCTTTTACAATATCCTGGGCTTTCTGAATGATGCCTGCATTCTCTGAGAGCCTAATGACTTTCTGGTTCAGTACACCGTTGGGCAAGTTCATTCGAAGTGACTTTAGAAGTACTAGGTAGTCGCTTACTGATATTCCACTGGTGCTGGTGCTTGAAACAGGATGAGCTTTTTCAGGCAAAAAAACCCTAGAACGGTGCCCAGATCCTGGTTTTGAACTGCCCCCAAAACCTTGCTTTTCTGTTCCTCTTTCATTCTTTCCACCCGTGCTTCCAGTCCAGCCATACCCCATCCTTATTTTCAGTTCTAGCTCGTAAAAGTTGTCATCATCCCGTACCTTCTGTTCATTCAACCAATTTCCCTTCTTCCAGCTCCCATCTTTCAATTCACCCACTCTGGATCTTGAAGGCTCCATGTTTTTATCTTTAAAATTCTTTACACCTAGAAAATATTCGAATTGGGGAAATTAATGTAATAAAAAATTAATAAATACAATAAAATAAAATAAAAATGATATGTACTTTAATACTCCACAACATTAGGCACGTAAAACCTGCAACAAAATATATTTTTCCACCGTAGCCCTTTTAAAAATGTTATTTAGTATTTCAGTATAACATTTACATTTAGTCATTTTGCAGACGCTTTTATCCAAAGCGACTTACAATTGGGGAATACATAAAGCGATTCTTCTTAAAGA
Source organism: Sinocyclocheilus rhinocerous (assembly GCF_001515625.1). Lineage (NCBI taxonomy): Eukaryota > Metazoa > Chordata > Actinopteri > Cypriniformes > Cyprinidae > Sinocyclocheilus > Sinocyclocheilus rhinocerous. Next base: position 41,497 of record NW_015652302.1, on the reverse strand, counting down.
GGCAAACAGACACAGGAAGTGCTCGTAATACCAACTTTCAGGCATTGTTCAAATAAGTACAAGCTAGAACGGGAAGGAATAAATAAAGAGAAAGTCAAAAATGTTTTTTTTTTAAATTTAGGATGAAGTCAAGTAGCGTCGAAAGAGATGAGTTTTCAGCTGTCGCTTGAAATAATAAAAAGATAAAATTAATGTTATTTGACAAGATTTAATTAAATAGTTCTTTAATTCATAATAATGAAGATATTAAACTGATTATATGATGTTAGGATAAACTAACACTTTAAAGGTCAGAGGACTGAATCATTATTGTATACAAATTACGGCACCTGGAAATTTTCATGTCACACCCTGTCATGTGATCTCTATGCTTTGTTAGTCATAGGATTTTATCTCTTCTTTTAAAATGTTAACATTTCACTTTTGTTTAGCACATCATGATAATCTATATTAACCATTTATGTTTTTTTTTTAATAATTATGTTTGTATAGCAGTTGTGTATATTTTGTGTATATTTATATACACATTATACACATGTATATTACACAACACATAATTGGTTTTGTCCTGACAGTACTAATATTTCTTATACATAATATACTGTATATAATACATACCTTCTCTAAAATAGTAGAGAAAATATATACTTACTGAGGTTTTCATCTGATTCAAGCAGTCGAATCATAACAAGACTGCATGCGCATACTTGACTCCCTGTGTTTATGTTGTCAGGTGAGACGTCAGCTGAATAACAGGTCAGCCCAGATTGCAAATAAGCCCTTTCATTTTCCATTCACCTGATTGCATGTGTGTTCATATCATGTTTTCATTTTTCTTGTAAATCATTAGACGTCAGTGTAGGTCATACAAAAATGACTTGCATAAATCTCTTTAAAGATGAACATGTTTCCAATTTCTGAAATAAATGTTTTAAAATTAAATTAATTTGAATAGTTGAATATATGAATTATGAATATAATTATTAATATGTTTTAAAATACAAATAATATTTGAATTACATTTTTTGAAAATACTTTTTTTGAAAATTGTGTAATCCTTTAGGCTGTTTATGCTTAATGAATGAAAGAAAGTGAAAGTGTTTTAATAATTCACCATTTGATTTAGTTTATTTTAATTAATTAATTTATTTTATTTATTTTTGACATAAATAATATTTGAGAAATCGCAATATTTGATTTTAAATTCAAGAGCTTTGCGTTCGTGTTCGCTGGATTTTTTTAATCTATTTTTTGTTATCTATAACCTGTCTTAGCGTATGTATTGCAAGTGTGTATTTATTTATTCATTGTACAGACAGACAGACAGACGGACTTTTATTGTGTAATTATATGACACCGCTGCAGACATCTATCTGGCACGTCATTTTTTGCGCCGGAAAAAGAATAGTAAACAGTGCGGGGGGCGGGGTTTCATCGCTTTTTTTGAGCCTCATCACAATCACCGTTGTTTGAAGAATTCCAACAATACTTGCGAAGGCAAAAAAATAAACACTGGAACTATATTATATCGATATCATAAGCACCGTGGACTCAACGTTTTCTGCTGGTTGTTTCCATTACGAGAGAGGGAAGCAAAAACAGTGCCGATCGCAGAGAGGTAAAATTCTGTCTGTTTGGCACTTTGGGAGTCGCCAACATTTTTGCAGCATCGGATGAGATACTGGGGGTGGACATGGTGTCTATTTTCACCCAGTGCATTGCTTCTGCTCGTACACATATGCAAATAAATAAGTGTGCATGGTGTTACTTTGTCTAGAATGCATCGCAACTTGCTGATGTGTGAATATTGCACAGAACTAATGCAGCAGAACCTCGATCATTCATCACTCGCAGATGACCGATAACCTTAACCTTTATTTATTCATTACTAATGCTGTATACATTAAAACTACTTAACATCGTTGGGATATTTTAAAGAGATTTAAACAGATTAAATCTAAAGATTTGAACAGACTTGAGTGTTCTAACAAGTTAACAAGTGTGCCTGTGCGAAAGTGTTCTTCTACTCCATTGTTTTTATTCTAATTAGCTGTTTTAATTCATATTTTATGAAACGGATAAGCATAAAAACGCTTCTAAATCGTTTGTTGATGCATATTTTTCTCTGGTATTGTTACAAAGTTTGATTGACTGGTCGTCCATCCAGTGAGCATGGAGGCAGGAGAAGACCAGACCAACTCCAGCTCAGCCAATAGCAGTGCAGCATCAGGGGGAAACTCCCGCCCCCCTCAAATAGCTCAAATGTCTCTGTATGAAAGGCAAGCCGTGCAGGTGGGTCACAAAGCCAATGCGAAGTCCACAAACAGCCAAATTGAAGTGTAATTTAAATCACTTATTCATGTCAGTGCCACTCTGTGACTTGAATTGTCTTGAACTGTGGGAAATGCAGTTGTCTGTACCCTTGAATATGTTTCCAGGCACTGCAGGCGTTACAGAGGCAGCCCAATGCAGCTCAGTACTTCCAGCAACTGATGCTGCAGCAGCAGATCAACAGCGCTCAACTCCATAACCTGGCTGCTGTGCAACAGGTCAGACACAGTCAGTAAATCATATCAAGCAAGATGAGGAAAAACAACCAAATTATGCATATTTTCTTTACAAATTTGAGCAGCTTTTTAAAATCTCAGTCCTGGTGTTTTAACTAGAGGATTCATCATTTTTACCTGGTTGGGTAAATTAAGTACACTACTGTTCATTCACAAAAAAATAAAAAATAAAAAAATCAGCAAGGACACATTCAATTGATAAAAAGTGACAGTAAAGACGTATAGGCCTGGTTTCATAGATAGGGCTTAGGTTAAACCAGGATTAGGCAATAGGTCAATTAGGAAATTTAAGTAGTTTTTATAAACGTGCCTTAGAAAAAAACATTACTGGTGAGCATCTTGAGACAAAACAAAGGCACTGACTTATTTTAAGATCAGTCAGTGCAAGTTTCTTTCAGTTGAAACAGCTCAGATTTACATTTTAGTCTGGGATTAGGTTTAAGCCTTGTCTGTGAAACCGGGGGATAATGTTACAAAAGATTCCTATTTCAAATGAATGCTGTTCTTTTGAACTTTCTAATAATCAAAGAATTCAGAAAAAAATCCACAAAAATACTAAGCAGTGCAATTGTTTTCAACAAGCATAAGAAATGTGTCTTGAACACCAAATTAGCATATTAGAATGATTTCTGAAGGATTATTTGACACTGAAGTCTGGAGTTATGGCTGCTGAATATTCAGCTTTGCATCACAGAAAATGTTATTTTATAATATTTTCATAATATTTCTCAGTATTACAGTTTTTACTATATTTTTGATCAAAAAAATGCAACCTTGGCATAAAAGACTTTTTAAAAAAATATCTTACAGACTCCAAATGTTTGAGCAGCAGTGTACGTGATTGTGTTTTACACGTGTTGAAATATGAATTAACATGTCTTATATTCAATATATAAGCATTGTTTTGCACCATATTTAATTATAATTGTTTTTCAGCAAAGTGTTTATGAATTCATAGCTATCATGGAGCTACATTGTAGTTGTAAAAATTTCCATAATTTTTTGCAAATGGTCATTTATTATTATGGATTTTTTTAGAAAAATTATTATCGCTAATAATTGTTTTATTTCTTTTTATGAATCTAATGTATTTACCATAATTTCTGTTATTCTTATTATTGTTATTAAGAACATTCAGTAATTTTTTTTTCATAAACTTTGTTATATCAATTTTACACCAAAAAATATAGTAAGTGCTGTAATGTTGTTCAACAAATTTTTTTTCTTCAGTATTTCACCCTGAGATATATCCTTTTTATATTTTCAGGCAACTCTTGCAGCCAGCCGTCAGTCCAGCTCTCCCAGTAACAGTGTCTCTCAAGCTACAAGTTCAGCGCAGTGCACAGTGAGTGCTTTTACATCGATTAAATGTGTGGCCTGGCTGATGGAAATTAGAACTATGCTCACTTCTAATTCTTTGTTTGTGAAAATGAAACGGAATGAATGGAATGTTTTATTAAATAGAGGCTAGAGCTGATCTATGGTGTGCTTGTTTTAGGTCAACTTAAGTACCACTTCTGGTGGAGGGACCATGACAAACCCCCGTCCAGTGGGACCTGCCACCTCTGCAACCTCAACAGCCCTTAGCCAGTCAGTTTTGCTGGGTGGAAACTCGGCTGGACAGGGTCAGATGTACCTGAGAGTAAGTGTCTTGTCAGAGTACACTTAAATCCAGACCAAGACCTAATATATGTTTTTATGGCTTGTAATAACACTGTAAAACAGTATAAAACTGTTCACCTGGGGACCGTTATTGTAATGTTTATCCAAGCTCACTCTTTTCCTAAGAGTGTCATTTTACTGGTCTTTCCACCCACAGGTAAACAGCTCTCTCAGGACACCTCTCACCCCTCAGCTCATTTTCATGCCTGGTGGTACAGCGACAGCTGCTGTGGCAACGGTTGCCCAACAGCAGCCCCAGCAACAGCAGCAACAGGAAACAGCTCCCACATCCTCAAGTAACCAGTCAGACAACGATCAGGTGAGACATTTGGCCTTCTAAGTGTTTTTTTCTTGACACTTCGACTGTGTCATAATCTGGGGCAATCTAGTAAGCAATGAATCCTACTTCCTAAGCAACTTCACCATGCAATGAGACCAGGTTGCTTGGTTTTTGTCTTTTTCACTGTATGTTAAACATCAAATATATTCTTTTTTTTCTTTTTTTTTGTCAAATAAGTTTTATTGAAAGACAAAGATTTTGAAGATGGAATTGCAATCTTAGATATTTTGTCTCTATTACATGTACAAAGAATACAATCAAAATTATAAAAGAGAGAAAAAAAACACATTACAAACCATCCCTTACAAGACCTTTAACATTAAATTGTAAAGTATGATGAAAAAATATTAAAACATTACATGTTTTAAATTTTTTTTACATGTATTAAAACATTACATTCATTAAGAAATGATCCCTTAGTCCGTAGGGGTTCCATCAAGGTAACAGAGAAAAGGGTGCCAGATTTTATCAAACTGCTCAAATTTGCCCTTCCCTTCATACAGTACCTAATTTGTTCCAAATGTAAAGTAGAAATCATCTCTCCAAGCCGTAGTTTACATGTAGGAGCCTCCTTTTTCTTCCAGAATTAACAGTATTAACTTCTTGGCTGTAGTTTAACTGTATTCCAGCTGTTTGAAACATCAAATATATTCTTAATGGTTATATATTCTTAATAATTAGTGATTCTGTTACATAGCATTTCACTGTCAGTTTTGAACAAAAAAAAATTACTTGTCAGTGGAAATTTGTCTCGTCTGGTTAGACCATAGTGTTAAGATCTTTGTTCATTTTGATGTTGGTATACCCTTCTCCTTTTCACACTTTTCATTGTTTTGCCTCTTGCATAATTTCCTTTGTCTCTCTCTCTCTTTTAGGTGCAGAACTTGGCAATGCGTTGCGTGTCCACTCCAAGGGTGGCTACTGTGAAGACAGAGTTTGCAGACAGGAAGGAGACAAGCGGTGAGGATTAAAATGAAGATATTACAATAAGGTTTTTTCTGCTTGGCCAGTAGTTCAGATTTCCACTTGCCCTGCTCCAACACACAATTTTTTTTAACTTCAATTTCTAATTGTATAAATCATGATGTAGTCTTAGTTTTAATCTGTTATAATAAATTTATTATTATTTAACGTGTTTTATTTTTAAATTGTATAATTAATAAATTATCTAACTTTTTTAAAACAATATAATTAATTAATATATTTTTCACATATACCCATTCAAAAGCTTGGGGTCAGTAAGTTTTTTTGTTTGTTTTTTGTTGTTTTTTTAATGACAGTTGAGATGTTAAAAAATCTACATATTTCAAATCAATAAAGTTCTATTGAACATTCTCTTCATTAAAAAACCTGAAAAAAATAATCATGGCTGCTGAAAATTCCGCTTTGCCTTCACAGGAGTAAATTACATGTAAAAACAATTATTTGCAAAAAGGAATCAGTTATTTTAAATTGTAATAATATTACTGTTTTTACTGTATTTTTAATCAAATAAATGCATTCCTGGTGAACATAAGATATTTCTTTCTAAAACATTGAAAACTTTTCTTTAAAGGGGTCATATGATGCTTTTTTAAAGATCATTTCAGAAGCGCCTGATTGTCATAGCAAAGTCAGAATTACCTCCTCTCCTAGGTTCGTGAAACGGTCGTCCATAAAATGCATTGCTGTTCTGTTGTAAGTAATCTTAAAGATTCCTAAATGCATCTACTTTCGGAAGGTGAAATAAAGTGCTTTTGCTTTCGCCTAGAAACACACAGCGTCTCCTTGACATGGCTGCTTCAACACTAACTGCGGTTACTGACACCATGCCTTCTTTCTTTGCGTGCACATTTGCGGCGGGATTATGCAAATATTTCCACATAGTGGGGTAGATATGTGGGGGCGTGTTAGAATGAGCCGTTTTAGGGGGGCGTGGCAGAGTCTTAACTTTGATAAAGAATATCTCTTTGGTTTTGAGACTTTAGTCTTTGCAACTTCAGGGATCTTATCTATGCACAATCAGCTTGTAACACTCCAAAGAGAAAGGAAAACTTGAAATCGCATCATATGACCCCTTTAAAACGAAAATATGCAATAATTGCTGGACATTATGCACTTTTTATAAACATAGAGGAAACTCCAAGCCATCAACATTCATAAACACTTTGGCTGAGGAAAAAAAGAAAAACAATAGCATACATGGCAAAACATGTCCTTATCTGACAAGTTTAAATTAACACATTTATTACTAAATGTCACAGAAAACCAAATGTTTAATTTTACTAGTCATAATAATGCATGTACAAAGTCACTCCCTGTTGTTTCGCCTTGTATTGCATTTCAGATTCCCAAATGTATATGTCTGCTGCAATCATTTCCCAATTGCACTGACTATGAAATGAACTAAAGTTTGTTTATCTCTCTCTGACCTCTAAGGCTCATTCCCACTTAACCAGCAAACTCCGACTCAGCAGCAGTTTGGTCAGTCAGCCCAGCAGATCCAACCACAGACTCAACCGCTCGCCAACACCAAACTGCAAAATCCCAGCATGCCTGGTCTCAACGGGAAGGGCGCGAACCAATCCGCTGTCACCCCACAGCAAGCTGGAGCTTCCTCCAATCCTCCGTCCTCCTCGCCTTCCCCCTCGCACCCTCTCTCCCAGCTCCTCCTTTCTCAATCTGGCTTGTGCCAAGCTCGAGGAGTACCAGCTGCTACGGCCACCGTAACCCACATCCTGGTGCCCACCTCCAATGTTCCTACATCTTCTCAAGGCTATCCGATGGGCACAGTGGCAAACAAATCTAACATGACTGCCCAGACATTAGTGGTGCAGCCACTCCAGCAGACGGGGGCGAATCTGAGCACTGAAAAACTGGGTCATGGAACGGGGCATGTGCCAATTCAACCTAAAACGGCTCAGGGGCATCGGCTGCCAGTGCAGATGCCCCCTCGCCACCCACCTCCCATTCTCCCAGCACCACCCAACAATGGGCAGGCCACGGGAGGCCATCACACTCCCCACGTCCCAGTTCAGCTGGTCGGAGCGAGGCAGAGCACACTAGGAAACTCCCAGGCTTTAGCAGTGGCCCAGGCTCGGACCTGTTGTGCCCAGCAGGATGCTACGGCTATCGTGCCAGTCAATAACTCTGGTAGCAATGTTGTTACAATGGTGACTGCTGTGGAAATGGGCGGAGCCGGCATGTGCCTTAAAACAGCCCAAAGTGCCCTCCCAATGTCTCAGATGCAAACCAATCAGAGCCCAGTGTTGAGTCAGGGTAATCCTGCTTCGGTCACACACTCAATGGGTGGACAGAATAACTCTGGAGATTCTGTTTTCATTCAGTCTGGACCAGCTCAGGTTAGTAGATAATGGGTGAACTGTATTTCCCTGTGGTCTGTCCATGCTGTGGCACTCATGCAATCTTCCTTCTCTTGTAGACGAAGCCTGGGATTGGTCCATTAAAAAGGAAATCTGAATCAGATTTACCCCATGAGATGTCAGCCGAGGCTGTCAATGCAAGTCCGTCAATGCAAGACTCCGCTCCTCCTCTCTCACCAGCTCCCTCACTAGATACAGGTGGGCCATAGGCAGGAATAGTATGACTCGGTCACAATGTTTACTGCAAAATGCTTCTCCTTTTTTTTTATTTTTTATTATACACTATTTTATAAAGGTTTGGGGTCAGTAAGATTTTTTTTTTAGGAGAAATTACATTGAGCAAGGGCATGGTTAAATTTATCAAAAGTAAGAGTAAACACATTTATAATGTAACTAACCATTTCTATTCCAAACAAATGCTGTTCCTTTGGACTTTCAATTCATCAAAGAATCCTGATAAAATGTATCATGGTTTCCACAAAAACATTATCATTAATCAACTGTTTCCAGCATTAATAAAAATAAATGTTTCTTTTCCATCACAGGAATAAATTACATTAAAAAATATATTAAAATAGAGAAATTATTTTATATTGTGAAAAATATTTTACTGCATTACTGTTCTTACTGTGATTATTAAATGTATCCTTGGTGAGCATGAGAGACTTCTTTTAAAACATAAAAAACTGGTAGTGACAAATAATTGTAATGTTATTTAAAACCAAGTGTTTTTTTTTTATCACATATTTTATTGTTGGTTATCCTTCTTTTCCTTAGTTATCATAGTGGTTAATACTGGATAATTAATTTTTAATCCTCATTTCCCACAATTTGTACATTTAGATTATATTTTCTATAATTTTACACTCACTTAAAGTTTATCTTTAAAAACCATAACCATTTATTAATGCTGTTAAATGTAATGTTTAACAGATCTCAAAATGAATATCTGTTTTTTACACTGTACATTATAAAATTGTGTTTGTCTGAATTGTGAAACTGATATGTTGTTTTGATGTTTTGCAGTAAAAAAGTCTTGTTGTCTTGTCACATTCAGTTTATACTACAAGTTTGCATCTAACATAAATATTGTAATATAACTAATGAACTAATGTACATGTAAATATAATCATAAAATGTAGTAATGAACATTATATTTATAAAAAAAAAAAATATAATTATAAAATGTAGTAATAAACATTTTGTAATATATATATATATATATATATATATATATATACATAAGTGATTCAACAGTAAACACTGTTGAATCTATGGTTGCAAAGGGGTGGAAAATTTCGGGAAACTTTCCAAAAATTCCTGGAAAGATTCCAAAATTTCTGGAATGTTTCTGAAATTTACTGAAAATTTTCCACCTTTTTGCAACCCTAGTTGAATCACTATTTATTCTTCTCATTTGTATGAATGTTTTTGCTCTTCTGAACCATCTGTTTCTCCCTGTCTATTTGTTGTTTAGTCCCAGAGATAGCGTTCTCCTCTCCGCCTACTCTCTCTCTCTCTCTCCCTCTCTCTCGTGGAGGAGGACAGGGTGATCGAGCACCTGTCCCGCAGGCTGTGGTCAAACCTCAGGTCCTCACTCACCTCATCGAGGGCTTTGTTATCCAGGAGGGAGCCGAACCTTTCCCTGTGAGTGTATCTGCTAAATACAAATCTAGTTTTTCATGGAAAGGCTTTTTTTTTTTTCAGACCACAAAAGAAAGAAATTCCAGTGTTAAGACACTCATTAATTAGTGGACCGGAGGTCTGAGAGGAATAGAACACACATTAATTGTTCCTTCTGATTGACAGGTGACTGGGCCATTGAAAGAACTTTCTCTGGCTGTTCCACCCATCCTACATCCAGAGAACATCCGCTCTGATAGTGAGTTTTTGTTTCAAAGTTGTGGAAAAATATTTCCTACAATGAAGTTGTTCGGACATATTTATATTCTCTCTGTCTGTTACACATTGTGTCTATATATCGTTTTCAGAATTAAAGTGTGAATACTGTCTAAGATTTGCACCGGCCAGCCAGTTCAGACGATCAAAGCGCTTCTGTTCCAAAACATGTGCCAAGAGGTGAGACCAAAATCAGCCCATATCATTGATAGATTCTTAAAACGTCTTTTTAATAGTAAAAAAATGTATATTGAAAAAATGTAATTAATTATGAATTAACCTGAATGAGTATGTATGTGCTTTTCAAACAGGTACAATGTCAGCTGCAGTAACCACTACCGTGTTAGTAGGGGTCTTGAGGGTGTCGAACGGCCACCAGGGGCCCCTGTTGTGCAGGATGTTATTGCTAGACGCAGGGGTCCTCGCAGAAGCAGCTCTGAGATCGCCTGTGCTAAAATAACAGGCAGGCATCTTCCTGTAAAGGTGAGATCATTGCAGCAACCTGATTATAAGATAATCAAATTAAAATCATATATACACTACTGTTCAAAAGTTTAAGGTCAGAAAGATTTTTATTTAAATACTTTTAATTAATACTTTTATTCAGCAAGGATGCATAAAATTTATAAAAAGTGACAGTAAAGACATTTATGTTACAAAAAATTATATTTAAAATAAATGCCATTCTTGTGAACTTTGTATTCCTTAAAGGATCCTGAAATAAATGTATCACGGTTTCCACAAACATTACATATTAAGCAGCACAACTGTTTTTAATAATAAAAATGTTTATTGAGCACCAAATCAGCATATTAGAATGATTCTGAAGGATCATGTGATAATAAAGCCTGGAGTAATGGCTTCTGAAAATTCAGCTTTGCCATCACAAGAACAAATTACAAAGTTTGTGAGCATAAGAGACTTTCAGAAACATAAAAAAATTTAAAAAAACTTTTGAACTGCAGTGTAGATATATGAAGTCACCCAAAGGGAACTGAAAATCATACTTTTAACATCCACGGTTTTAAAACATTGTAAATAATTGTTTTTTTTAATGAATATATTTTATCAATGTTTTTTTTCCTCTCTCTCTCTTTCGCAGTGTCGTTCAGAATCTAGCCGTTCTGAGGACATTTCCAGCTGTGAGGGTGAGGAAGAGGAAGACTTCTTGTCACTCTCTCCCAGCTCATCCTTCTCATGCCCAAGACCAACCCACTGTGGCCCTCAGTTGGATGACACAGCACCAAGTGGCCTCCCAGTGGATGAGAACCACTTCCTATCTGGCAACCCTGCTCACTGGAGTGTGGAAGAAGTGTGTCAGTTCATTTCTTCTCTTCAAGGTTAGTGTTCTGATGCTCCTCTGGATGTATGCTTTGTGTTCACCTGTATATTTACTATATTATATCATATACACCTCCATGTCTTGCAGGTTGTGAGGACCTGGCATCCCAGTTCCTGTCACAGGAGATTGATGGCCAAGCGCTCATGCTTCTAAAGGAAGAGCATCTTATGTCCACCATGAACATCAAACTCGGTCCTGCCCTCAAAATCTGTGCTTCTATCAACAGCCTGAAGGATTGAACGAGGGACGGAGAGAGAGAAGTAGCAGGATTAGAGCTTTATACTATTGTCACCAGCCTGAGAAACTGAAACTGATGGGCATGAAAAGACATTGAGTTTATGGCTGACCTAGAGATTAATCCAAAAAATAAAAAACAGCGAACTCAGTTGGATGACACAGCACCAAGTGGCCTCCCAGTGGATGAGAACCACTTCCTATCTGGCAACCCTGCTCACTGGAGTGTGGAAGAAGTGTGTCAGTTCATTTCTTCTCTTCAAGGTTAGTGTTCTGATGCTCCTCTGGATGTATGCTTTGTGTTCACCTGTATATTTACTATATTATATCATATACACCTCCATGTCTTGCAGGTTGTGAGGACCTGGCATCCCAGTTCCTGTCACAGGAGATTGATGGCCAAGCGCTCATGCTTCTAAAGGAAGAGCATCTTATGTCCACCATGAACATCAAACTCGGTCCTGCCCTCAAAATCTGTGCTTCTATCAACAGCCTGAAGGATTGAACGAGGGACGGAGAGAGAGAAGTAGCAGGATTAGAGCTTTATACTATTGTCACCAGCCTGAGAAACTGAAACTGATGGGCATGAAAAGACATTGAGTTTATGGCTGACCTAGAGATTAATCCAAAAAATAAAAAACAGCGAAGAGCAGGAATGAATGACATCTGAAGGGGAAAACAAGTGATGCCTTATTAAAGCAAATTATTTACCGTTGTATTTTTGTTTAGATGTGAAAGTCTGAATTATTAATAATATTGTTTTCAATGATGGCTAGATTGGAACTGACTAGTTCTCACTTTAATTTGTCCTGTTTTCAAACAGTTCTAGAAAGAATAATGGGAGTGATCCTAAAGGAAAAAATAGCACAAAGATAATAATGTGTAATCTTTAAATGACAGAATCGATTAGTTAGGAGGTGATAAACATAATACATCTCGATTCTGGATTTTGAATGTGCTACATACAGTATATAATATCTGGGCTGTGTTTGAATGGGCATGTGAGCTTCGCATCTCTGATTTGAGGCCGTCACTGTAAATGTGTAGTTTGCTTTTTGTGTTTGTCAGTTATGTTAAACAATAGTAATCAAAGTATGACTGATAATGCCATTAGAGAAAGTAATCAATGTTATACCTGTAGTGCTTTTGACTATCAGAGTCAAAGATGTGATTAAGTTGCCTTTCTAAAAAAAAAAAACCGGTATGTTTCCTCTGACAGCAGCATCTTCCTTCAGGGCTTCCCTTATTTTTCCCCCAAAAAAGTCAACTTGAGTGTCATTTCACTACTTTTGTTTGGAAAGCCTGTGGTTTTCGGTTGATCAGCACTTGATAAAGGGATTGTTGATTGTCTTCAGTGTGCCATTTAGGAAGTTAATACAATTAGATTCCCATACACTATATAACTCTGTCTGCTGTGAAACTATAGAAATGGTCATTGCAGCCATTGGTGATTTCATACTGCAGCTTTCTGCGTGTGTTCCTGATTCACTGCTATTAATGGTTCAGAGGCTGTGAGAGATGGAAAATCTGTAGTTATGTTCTCACTACACAGTATTACTGAATGGACGTAGGTTTTGTTTCGTTTTGTAAATCACAGACTGAAGGAATGATTGGATAACTGATTCTATAACAATAAATTGTTTTTTTTTCTACAGTAGACAGTTAGGAAACTTTTCATTTGTATTAAAAAGTAGCATCATTATTTTTGGGTACAGTTTACCGGCTTCATAGACAAGTATTAGTAGCTTTACCTGAGAGTCTTGCAGCACCGGTATGATGAGGTAGTGTGTAAATGTTTATGAGAGAGTGAGAGAGAGAGCGCCTAAGAAAGCTTTTTGCTGGCGCTCTAAGCATATGGCTGAGTTTCTTTGTATGCTTAAATATGAATAAAGAAGGTGCTGTGACATTCACAACCAGTTTTTCTCAAGTCTTTATTTCCCGGTTGGCAAATTAGCATTAGTTTCTGGTCCTTGTTTTAAAATGCATTGATGGCTTTGTCAATGGATAATG